>NC_041390.1:535610979-535676827 GCF_002162155.2 Triticum dicoccoides | reverse complement strand
CACCTTTCTTCCCATGAGCACATACATTATACAAATCAGATTAGTTTATAATCATTTTACAAATACAAGCTAGGTGAAGGTCCAGTCATCCTAGGAGCCATAACAATTACCCTACCTTAATGGAAAGTACCTTTTCCACCACTTTCTCACGCCTACTACTTTATTCCGTGACACCCAGTTCCAAACAACAGATGAAATACTATTATAAAACAATAAACAACGGAAAGTAAAAAAAACATAGCAAGTAGGAGGAGCACTATAGTAGTCTATGAGCCTAAGCTTTTATCCATCTATATCCCATGAGAAGAGTAATTATACGCTTGGCTTTGCTTTTGCGGTTGGCTTTGGCAAGTCCCATCAGTGCCATCGCCATTGCACCCCTCCTTTTGAGCAAGCTCACAGAGTCCACCTTGACTCTCCACTCAGGAGATTCACCTTACCACCAGTCCACCACCAAGACCACCATTTGCGACGCAATGCAGCACAGTTGGGAGCACTTGCAGACGCTTTGAGATGCAGAAGACGTCACTGTTGCTTCACAGCTAAGCAAATACTCTAGAAAATTTTGATCCTATTCCTTCTTTTAAGCGAACAGGGGGAGGTTTAGGATAAGTTTGTTCCTCTGTTGCTTCCTCTTTCCCACTTAGTCTTGACTCATCACTGTCATCAAAGTGGTGAATCTTCTATATCTAAATAGCTAGCCCTCACTAACATATTTTTCTCAACATGCAAGCATGCCACCTCATCATTCAACTTCCATAGAAAAGGCCCACCTCAACATGCAACTATGCATGTGCCTATTAAAAATCCACTTCAACATGCAAACATGCAAGCATGTAAAATTCCATTCTATTATGGTATTAGATTTAATTCTTATATAATTTTAAAACTATTATTTCAAATATTCATGTTCCATATAACCAAAATATCACTAAAATACTGCAAAATATTCCCGCAACAACGTGCGGGGCATCATCTAGTAGGAATAACAAGATAGCCCTCTGGTTCCTTTGGCTCTCAGTTGGGCCCTCCTCCGTTTTGATCAAGTCAGTCTCCCAAGCAAAAGGTGACCAGTTCACTCTTATCTTCCAGACTTCCAACGTGCAACGTTTCACTGAGGTTTGTTGCTAGGGCTCGTCCGCTAATAATGGAAGCGTCGATCGGCAGTGGCATCACTGGCATGCATGGCAGCGGCTGGTGCTCTGACCACCTCGCTCGACATGGACTCGTCGGTTTTCCCCTCCTTTCCTCGCCGGTGCGCCGGGCACCAGGCGGGCGACTTTCGCCCCAGCTTTCCTTTCGATGTCGAGTCGGTTCTCGCTTCGGGAATGGGCGCGGTGATCCGGCACGATCGCGCGCGATAGCCCACTCTGTTTTGCCCGATTCTGCTTCTGATTTGCAGAGGGCTTTTCCGTTTGAGCTTTCCTTTAACGGACACCAACCACTCAGAGCAGCAGGTGCTCGAGCAGGACAGGGGTTATTACTGACGGCGACGATTAGATTGATTGTTTTGTATGCGATTTTCTTAGGCCAATTAGGTTGCTGATGCATGTACTTAGTACTTACTAGAGTAGAACACAAGCCTGGCCGATCGAGCATCTCGTCTGACGGAGGAGGGAAAAAACTAATACAACTACGAGCGAGAGAGACCGTGCATGAGATGAGCAGAAGGAATCGTCAGCGAGCACGCTGCCTGCCAGCCATCGCCTATCTCTATCTGTGCACGTTGACGCGTAGCGTAGCGTAGATGCACACAAGCGTGTAGCTTGCATTGGTTGGGTGTGAGCAAAATATCTACCTGCTCCAATGGATCCGGATTCCCTGTCGGCCTCATGCATGTGCCATCGACCATGTATTTTAGGGTAGGCGCAGATGCAATGCCTTGGGACGGCGAGCGCATGTGAGCGGGGGACCGGCCAGCCGATCGAGCTGCTGGCCCGGGTCAATGGAGGTGCTCTCTGTGCCTGCGTCGCCACAGTGGCACGATGCCCGCCGCCCCACATGACAGGGAACTGTCTAGGGCTGGATTCGATGGGTCGGGCCGTCGGGGTGGCTAGTGCCCTTGGATGTGATGTGAATGTGCACGCACACACAGAGGAAATAGATATGCTACTGAAGCTCGTCCACGGAGGAACATATGCACGGAGCAACCTGGTCGGGGACGGTCGGCCCTTCGGGGAATCATGCATGCTGCAGCGACCCAGGCCGGGAGTGCCGCTCGAATTCTCATCGCCACCCCGGTAAACAGTGCAAGTTGAAGTTACGGTTATTTGCACCATTCCTTGTTCACTTTGTCATTTTTTTACGGCCGGGTGGCATACGGCGATGTTTAACCTATATAAATTTTACATGCACACCCATCTCGAAAAAGTTAAATTACATGCACATACTTGTACCTAACCTTTACGTGCCTGACTGTTTTCATTTTTTTAGCTTAAACATTGTGCTTCTCAGTCGCATACGACTATAGGGTTCAGATGTATCTGCATCCAGAAAATTTTGGCCCATGCCTTGCGGATAGACTAGGTATAGAAATGGACAATCCCATTTTCTATCATCCTTCCGTCACTTCAACCATATAAAAAAAACAGTATGCCGCATTTGATTTGTGTCCTACTTTTATAGATATCTGACATGATGTACGCCCATATCTTCTAGTATCCTCCATCCTCCTCTCTTCCCCGTTGTATCTATCCAACGGCATAGATCCCCAGAATTAGGGCTCCATGGTTCTCACAAATATTATCCCAAGAGAGACACCGACGACTGAGGTGATATGGTGATAGCGCGCGCATAACTTGTTGAAAGCCCATACACCACCTTTCTAACAGAGCACAATTTCAAACCCAAGTTGAGTACCTGACAAAGTGGTGGCGACTTGTTTAATCCCACTCACGACCGAGCTAATCAGCCTAGGTTAGCGGCGATAATGTATGTGTAGTATTACTCTCATGCGTGCGTGTTCCAATCCGCTGGTAGTACGCGTAGCGGCGTGTTTTTTCGCTCTACTAGATCCGTCCACCAGACCAGAGTTGCTTTCACTCGCCGGCGCTGTCGTCCGCACCCTCACCCTTCCTTTCGTTGGTAGACTGGTAGTACATGCACTAATCAGCCTAGGGTTTTTCTTTTTGAACTGCGCTAATCAGCCTAGGTTTGCGGCGATAAGAGAGGTTAATTACTACATTAACCAACAGACTCCGGGCTCGAAGCACCACGCGTGCGCGCCCCCTTGGCCATGGACGGTGACGGTGAGAGACGCGACCCGACCCTCCTTTGCGTATAATAGTATGAAAAGCGCACTCGAGTATACTACTCGAGCCGTAGTATATCGCGGCACCGATGGACTGGCTGGTGCATGCACCTGCACCTGGCTGGCCGTCGATGCGCCATTTGTCATGGACAAGAGTTTAATGTCAAAAACACTCTTATATCACGGAACGAAGGGAGCATCTGTGTAGTCCACGGTGCGAGTCCTCTCCCTGTCCTGGTTTTGCTGGGCTCGAGCAGCGTAGTTAAACGCCGATGCCGATTGACGCGAACCCCGGTGCTGTGATTGGCTTCCTTGGATCGACCTGGATGCGTGTGAGCGATGTGCAATGATGATCGGTTTACCCGTGTGTAGTCCAAGAATCACCTTGTGTCGGAGTGGCTTATTAGCTTGAGTCTTGGTCAGTATGGGATACACTGTTTGTGCGTTAGTCTGGTACTCCTGCAAAAACAGATTATACAGGGCCGGCTAGCTTGGACTTTGCAAGGGCAATTTGACATTTTTGTAATTATTAAGCAGCGTGTTGTTGTTTGGTAAGGAGACCCACGAACTTGCTGTGGCGTAGCCCATCCATCTACTTTGAACCTTATATATTATCTATCACGTATAAAGTAGTCACAAAGTAATATTGTACTGTATTATCCAGTTCTTTTTTAAAAACAAGAAAGTACCCGTATACTATAAATATAATTGTCTGTTTGGCCCGCAAAAGTCCAATACGTATTTCTATACTGCTGTGTTGACTGGAAGTCAATAAATCATAGTGCATAAAAGATTCAAAGTAAACTTCATCAATAGATAAATATTTTCCTCTGTTAATTTTTACGTTTTCTTGGAGCAAGCCTGCTATTCATAGGGTGGGAGAGAGTCTCTTGCCAGGAGGCGTTCAACGAGTATATGTTAATCTGTCACCTCCCCAGTCACCACACCATGATTTATGAAAATCTATTCATCGCAGGAAAACAATGGTTTTTGCGCTGGGAAAAAGTTTTGATTCCCAAATAGTACCATTGTTCTTTATCCTCTTTCCCATATCTGTTTAATGCTCCCACTTATAATCTTCTAATTAAGGTCGTCCTGGTTCCTAGAACTTACTCTGGTCTTGAAAAGGATGCGATACTACTCGTGGTATGCATGAGTGGAGCAAAAAGGCTATAGTTTCTAGCTATTATTTCAGATATTTGGACTGAATGTTTGAAAACTGACATGTAAATATTTCATGGAAAGTACTTCTCCAGAGTTCATCTTTTTAGATTCTGTAAAAAATATTATATAATCAAGTTTAATTGTCAAAGTTGTATTTTGAAAACTATACTGGTGTCTAGACCAAACTTTATAGTTATACACATGTGCTGGGTGGGATAGAAGGTGGGAGGTTCTCAAAGGGAGGTGACGGCGAAACATTTTTCTTAAATGAAGGCAAGATTTGCCTCTCTATTAAATAAGAGGAGAATGGAGTTCTACGATCGTCCCTTGCAACACCGCGTGACAATTACTCGCGTAATATGATTTCCCCTAGCTTCTTTGCACCCACGGCTATCCATAACTACGCCTCCTCCAATATGATGTTGAGGAGTATCGGAGGCGGTCTGCTCCTGTGTCGGAAGACATGAGCGTTCCTTTCATTCCAAAACATCCACTTATTGACGGATCCCTCCAGATGCCACAAAGATGTATCCACCTGCACAAGGCCAAGTTTTGCAACCACCAAATTCCAAAGCCTAATGGTGTAACGACACTTGAAGAATAGGTGCGGCCCAGTTTCTTGTTCCCTTTTGCAAAGAGGGCAAAAGTAATAATTTTTCCATCCATGCTTGTCTAGTCTATCGGAGATCCAAATTCTGTCTCGCACAGCCAACCAAGCAAAAACCTTGCCTTTGGCGGCGCCCGATTCTCCATACCATGCGATCCAAGGGGGAGAGGACCAAGCCCAAAAATTGGACCTTGTAAGCGGAGGCCGCCGAGTAAACCCCTCATTTGCATGCTTTCACACAATATCATCCTCGGTAATCTCATTAAGGTGGAAGTCGATGGCAAGCATCCTAAGAGTGAAGAACTCCCCAATGTGCTCGACGGACACGATGGAGGGAGGATTTATTTTAAGGATCCAAGCATTGTCCTTAAGCGCTTCGCGCACTTTTCGGTTTTTTCTTCTCAAGATCTCATAAATGAGAGGGGCGATATTGTTGGGCTTACGACCAAGAAGCCAAGGGGAGTCCCAAGGGTTTTCCTCACTACAAGGGTTTTCCAATTCCACCCAAAGTTTGGAGGGCTCCTTCAATTCGTACCATGACCAACGTAGTCGCAAAGCATGCACGAATATACGTTGTTGAGCACACCAAGACTACCATACTCAAGTGGTCGACAAATGACCTCCTAATTGACCTCGCACTTAGCACCGGTAGTTTTATCGGAGGCAGACCAAAGGAATGCCAACTTGATATTGTTGAGGTTATGAAGGGTTCTCGGAGAAACCACAATCGGTGTAATGGAGTAGAGCACTTGGAGGTGATAACTAACTTGACAAGCGCCGTGTGCCCAATGGTGGTGAAGTTTTGACCCTCCAGAGTTACCAATTTTCTGGCTGCATTGTCTTCAAGGTGTTGGAAATCCACCTTCTTTAGATGCCAAACCAAGATGGGAAGATCCAAATGTCTCATCGGGAAGGATGCTCTTGTTGCCGTCAAGCTTTGTAGAATATGATCGAGGTTGATGTGGTTGCATCGTATTGGCACGACCGAGCTCTTTTGAAAGTTGGTGTGCAGCCCCGTCGATTTTTTTTGAAACTATGATGATTTTTATAGCAAATTCGGAAACTATACACCCTAATGCAGAAAAATCAAAAGTATCACCCTGTCGGCTTCATGTTGGCCGAAGAGAGAGACTTTTCGGCCAACCGTTGGTCAAAAAGGACTTTTCGGCCAACAGTTGACCAAAGAGTCCCTCTTCGGCCAACACCTGCTCTACTGTTTTAGAAAATTCATATCAATTAGGATTTTTAGTATTTTAATTTGATTCTTTTTGCATTAGATTAGAAATTTTATGAAGTTTCTGTAGATATCAAGTTTGACTAGATTTGAAAGTTTGAATTTGATTTTTCATGAATTTGCTCAAATCACTAGATTGCATATAATTTGAGCTAGGAGTATTTTTTTCAGATGATTCTTTTTGCTACTGGTTCTTTGTGACTTTGTTTATCAGTAGTAATTAATTGGCGAATTTTATAATTAATTAAAATTATGTTTTTATGAAAACAGTCCTGTTTTAGTGTTGTATAGGTTTTATGCCATTTCTTTTAATTTTAATTGCTTTAATTTTTGTTGTTTAGTTTTTTTACATATTATTTTTGTTTCTGTTTAGTTATCAGTAGCTATTTTATTTGTAATAATTTTTTTTGTATTTTATTTCTTTTATCCTACTAGAAAACTTGTTTTGAGCTTCATAGGAGTTTAGATTCAAAAGTTCCTTATAAATCCTTTACAACCATTGCCGTTTTATACATGAAAAAAATACTTTTCCGCAATCTTTTTCCCTCCATTTTCTTTCCCGCCATCTTCTTTGCCACCATTTTCTCCCGCCATTTTCTTTCCCGCCATTCTCTCTCGCCACAATAAGGAGTGCTGCATCGACGGAGGATGACTATGATGCCTTCATGTGGAGTGTGAAACACTGTGTGAGAAATGTCATAGGTGTGAAACACTCTCCGATGATGATGACGAAGCTGCAAACACGTATGACTTCTCTCAGATAGTGTTTCACACTCTACCAGCAGCACCGACGCAGGAGACACAGACTGTGTCAGACGATGTCATCTACGGTCGTGGACAACATGATGCTCGTTTTATAAGTTGATAAGTGAAGATGGCGAGAAAAAAGATGGCGGGAGAGAATGGCGGAAAAGAAAACAGCGGGAAAGAAAATGGCGAGAGAGAATGGCGGGAGAAAATGGAGGGAGAGAATGGTGGCAAATAAAATGACGGGAAAGAAAATGGCAGGAGAGAATGGCGGCAAAGAATGGCAGGAAAAAATGGCGGCAAAGAAAATAGCGGGAGAAAATGGAGGGAAAGAACGACGGGAAAGAAAATGGAGGATAAAAGAAACAAAATACAAAAAAATACTACAAATAAAATATCTACTAATAACTTAACAGAAACTAAAAGATTATGTCAAAAAATAAAGAAAACAATTTAAAGCAATTAAAATTAAAAGAAATAGCACAAAACATATAAAACACTAAAACAAAACTGTTTTTGTGAAAACCTAATTTTAAATAATCCTAAAATTCACCAATTAATTACTACTGATAAACAAAGTCACAAAGAACCAGTAGCAAAAGGAACCATCTAAAAAGAATACTCCTAGCTCAAATTATAGGCAATCTAGTGATTTGAGCAAATTCATAAAATTTCAAATTCAAACTTTCAAATCTAGTCAAACTTGATATCTACAAAAACTTCATAAAATTTCTAATCTAATGCAAAAAGAATCAAATTCAAATACTAAAAATCCTAATTGATATGAATTTTCTAAAACGGTACAGTCGGTGTTGGCCGAAGAGGGACTCTTTGGCCAACTGTTGGCCGAAAAGTCGTTTTTGGCCAGCGGTTGGCCGAAAACTCCCTCTTCGGTCAATGGTAGGGAGAAAAGTCCCTCTTCGGCCAATGATAGGCCAAAAAGTCCCTCTTCGGCCAATAGGAGGCCGACAGGGTGATACTTTTGATTTTCCTGCGTTAGGGTGTATAGTTTCCGAATTTGCTATAAAAATCATCATAGTTTTAAAAAAAATCCAGCCCCGTGACCTCACCAAAATCTCTTAAGATGGCTGCAAGATTGTTGATATCCCTTTTGATGAGGCTTGCGAACACGTCCGCGTCATCTACGTAGAAGGAGGTTTTTACCATTAGCCCCACAACCGCGTACCTTATGGAGAACGCCCTTGTGGGTTGGTGTTGAGTATATGCGTTATGTGCATATTGTATGTTGGGCCCATCTTAGACCAGTCTCCTAGTTTCATGTATAGTTGAGGTCCGTGGTCCACCTTTATACATCATATACACGTGCCTATGCACGAAGAGCAATACATTGTGCAATTACAACATCTTACATGTTATCAGTTTTTAGGTTTTAATCCTCGCCTTCCACTGCCGCCGCCACCGCCGCGCGCCTCCTCATGCGCCGCCGCCGCCCAGCCGCCGCTGACCATGCGTCACCCGCGCCCGCCGCCGCTCCTTCCTTCTTGGCCCGATCGCGCTGCATCGCTACCTCGCCAGATCGCCCTCGCGTCGCCAACTCGCTAGCCAGCTGCAGTGTTGACCGATCCGCTGCAGCCACGCGCGCCCACGCCCGCTGCTGAACGTCAGCCGCCGCAAACTGCCGCTCACTAGCCGCTAACCCGATCGCTCCCTGGCCCGATCGCACTGCATCACTAGCCAAACCAAGTTCGTGTACGCACGTTCCTAGCTGTGTGTATCGTGCGCTGTTCCTAAAGATCCATCAAGCTGCGTGCCTGCTAGCTTCGAAGCTAGCTTTGCACGTAAGCGTGAGCGTCTCTGGTTGATTTGAGCCGCCAAGCGCCATGTCGTTGCTGCCGCCTGCCCGACCCGCGCGCCACTCTGGTCGCTCGCTAGCCCCGATGGCGTCCACTAGCCCGTTTGCCGCCGTCTTTATCGTCCCGCCGCCGGTGCCCCTGGCGTGGCTCCGCCGCCGGTGTCCTACGGTGCGGCCCCGTCGCCGTACGGGGCGGCCGACACCTATGGCGCGTTCGGCATCACCCCGCCAGCCCATCCCGACATGTCGCCCGGCTCGGCTCCATTGCTCCCGCTGGCGTATGTCGCCGTCCCACCGTCGGTGCTCTCGGCCAGTCCGTCGTTTCCCCGCCGGTAGCATCGACTCTGCCTGTCGACCCCTTGCTGTTGCGCGGGAAGTTCGACGCGCCCGTTCCCACGTACGGGGCTCCGCCCGTGTACGGGTCCCCCGGGTACTGGTGGGGGTCGTCAGCAGGCCAGCACTCGCCCATTGGGCAGCATCCCGACGGCGCCCCGCATCTGCAGCATCTGTCAGCGGGCCAGCAGGTTTTTTCGGCGGGCCATACGGCCTACCCGGCACTGCAATCGCAGTCGTGGCTGCTACCCATATCGTATGGAGATTACCCACCGCCGCAGCCGAATGACGGCTACGGCCTACCCATGGCGTCTTCGCCCCCCTCGCCAGCCCTACCGCCGGCGCCCTGGGACCCGATGCTCCTCCCCGCACTGCATGCCGCTCCTACGCCGAACAACTACACTGGAGGTGGTGATTGGTACATGGACACCGGTGCTACGGTTCACATGTTTGCTCATCCTGGTAACCTTGCCTCCTTCACTCCTGTCTCCATCGACCGCCGCATCGTTGTCGGCGATGGTTCCACACTTCCTATCACACACATTGGGCACACTTCTTTTCCTTCTAGTTCTACCCCATTATCTTTGTCTAACATACTTGTGTCACATCATCTTATTAAGAATCTCATTTCTGTTCGTTGTTTCACTCGTGAAAATCCTGTTACCGTTGAATTTGACGAGCTCGGTTTTTGTGTCAAAGACGCTCGAACCAGGATGGTACTTCACCGATGTGACAGCCCCGACGAGCTCTATCCGGTGCACTCGCCTTCATCCACCCCACCGCACCGGTTGCTCTCTCCGCTGGAGTCGATATCTGGCACGCTCGCTTGGGTCATCCCAACCCTGTCACACTTCGTCATATTCTTAGGTGTTTCAGTTTCAGTTGCAATAAGATCGAGGATCACACTTGTCATGCCTATCGAGTCGGCAAACATGTTCGCTTGCCGTTTAATAATTCCACCACCATTGCTTCTTTTGCTTTTCAGTTGATTCATAGCAATGTGTGGACCTCTCCGGTTCCCAGTAACTCGGGCTATTTATATTATCTGGTCATTTTTGATGATTATTCTCATTACGTGTGGACTTTTCCTTTGCGCGGGAAGTCGGATGCACTCTCTACCTTGACGACTTTTTACTCCTATGTCCGCACGCAGTTTGTGAAGGAAATATGCCCTAGAGGCAATAATAATGTTATTATTTTATTTCCTTATATCATGATAAATGTTTATTATTCATGCTAGAATTGTATTATCCGGGAACATAATACTAGTATGAATACATAGACAAACTAAACGTCACTAGTATGCTTCTACTTGACTAGCTCGTTAATCAAAGATGGTTATGTTTCCTAACCATAAACATGTGTTGTCATTTGATTAACGGGATCACATTATTAGGAGAATAATGTGATTGACATGACCCATTCCATTAGCTTAGCACCCGATCGCTTAGTATGTTGCTATTGCTTTCTTCATGAGTTATACATGTTCCTATGACTATGAGATTATGCAACTCCCGTTTGCCGGAGGAACACTTTGTGTGCTACCAAACGTCACAACGTAACTGGGTCATTATAAAGGAGCTCTACAGGTGTCTCCAAAGGTAAATGTTGGGTTGGCGTATTTCGAGATTAGGATTTGTCACTCCGATTGTCGGAGAGGTATCTCTGGCCCCTCTCGGTAATGCACATCACATAAGCCTTGCAAGCATTGCAACTAATGAGTTAGTTGCGAGATGATGTATTACGAAACGAGTAAAGAGACTTGCCGGTAACGAGATTGAACTAGGTATTGAGATACCGACGATTGAATCTCGGGCAAGTAACATACCGATGACAAAGGGAACAACGTATGTTGTTATGCGGTCTAACCGATAAAGATCTTCATAGCATATGTGGGAGCCAATATGAGCATCCAGGTTCCGCTATTGGTTATTGACCGGAGACATGTCTCGGTCATGTGTACATGTTTCTCGAAACCGTAGGGTCCGCACGCTTAAGGTTTCGGTGACAGTTATATTGTGAGTTTATGAGTTTTGATGTACCGAAGTTAGTTCGGAGTCCCAGATGTGATCACGGACAAGAAGAGGAGTCACGAAATGGTCGAGACATAAAGATTGATATATTGGACGGCTATATTCGGACACCGGAAGTGTTCCGGATGATTTCGGAGAAAACCGGAGTGCCGGAGGGTTACCGGAACCCCCCCGGGAGAAGTAATGGGCCTTATGGGCCCTAGTGGAGAGAGAGAGGGGCGGCCAGGGTGGGCCGCGTGCCCCCTCCCCCTCTGGTTCGAATTGGACTAGGAGAGGGGGGCGGCGCCCCCCTTTCCTTCTCCCTCTCCCCCTTCCTTTCCCCCTCCTAGTAGGAGTAGGAAAGAGGGGAGTCCTACTCCTACTAGGAGGAGGACTCCTCCTCCTTGGCGCGCCCTAGGGCCGTCCGGCCTCCTCCCCTTGCTTCTTTATATACGGGGGCAGGGGCACCCCTAGACACACAAGTTGATCCACGTGATCGTTTTCTTAGCCGTGTGCGGTGCCCCCTTCCACCATACTCCTCGATAATATTGTAGCGGTGCTTAGGCGAAGCCCTGCGACGGTAGAACATCAAGATCGTCACCACACCGTCGTGCTGACGGAACTCTTCCCCGACACTTTGCTGGATCGGAGTCCGGGGATCATCATCGAGCTGAACGTGTGCTAAAACTCGGAGGTGCCGTAGTTTCGATGCTTGATCGGTCAGGCCGTGAAGACGTAAGACTACATCAACCACGTTGTTATAACGCTTTCGCTGTCGGTCTACGAGGGTACGTAGATCACAGTATCCCCTCTTGTTGCTATGCATCACCATGATCTTGCATGTGCGTAGGAATTTTTTTGAAATTACTACGTTCCCCAACAGTGGTATCAGAGCCAGGTTTTATGTGTTGATATTATATGCACGAGTAGAACACAAGTGAGTTGTGGGCGATATAAGTCATACTGCTTACCAGCATGTCATACTTTGGTTCGGCGGTATTGTTGGATGAAGCGGCTCGGACCCACATTACGTGTACGCTTACGCGAGACTGGTTCTACCGACGTGCTCTGGACACAGGTGGCTGGCGGGTGTCAGTTTCTCCAACTTTAGTTGAACCGAGTGTGGCTACGCCCGGTCCTTGCGAAGGTTAAAACAGCACCAACTTGACAAACTATCATTGTGATTTTGATGCGTAGGTAAGATTGGTTCTTGCTTAAGCCCGCAGAAGCCACGTAAAACTTGCAACAACAAAGTAGAAGACGTCTAACTTGTTTTTGCAGGGCATGTTGTGATGTGATATGGTCAAGACATGATGCTAAATTTTATTGTATGAGATGATCATGTTTTGTAATTGAGTTATCGACAACTGGCAGGAGCCATATGGTTGTCACTTTATTGTATGCAATGCAATTGCACTGTAATGCTTTACTTTATCACTAAGCGGTAGCGATAGTCGTGGAAGCATAAGATTGGCGAGACGACAACGATGCTACGATGATGATCAAGGTGTCGCGCCGGTGACAATGGTGATCATGACGGTGCTTCGAAGATGGAGATCACAAGCACAAGATGATGATGGCCATATCATATCACTTATATTGATTGCATGTGATGTTTATCTTTTATGCATCTTATCTTGCTTTGTTTGACGGTAGCATTTTAAGATGATCTCTCACTAATTATCAAGAAGTGTTCTCCCTGAGTATGCACCGTTGCGAAAGTTCTTCGTGCTGAGACACCACGTGATGATCAGGTGTGATAGGCTCTACGTTCAAATACAATGGGTGCAAAACAGTTGCACACGCGGAATACTCAGGTTATACTTGACGAGCCAAGCATATACAGATATGGCCTCAGAACACGGAGACCGAAATGTCGAGCGTGAATCATATAGTAGATATGATCAACATAGTGATGTTCACCAATGAAACTACTCCATCTCATGTGATGATCAGACATGGTTTAGTTGATTTGGATCACGTGATCACTTAGAGGATTAGAGGGATGTCTATCTAAGTGGGAGTTATTTAGTAATATGATTAATTGAACTTAAATTTATCATGAACTTAGTACCTGATAGTATCTTGCTTGTTTATGTTTGATTGTAGATAGATGGCCCGTGCTGTTGTTCCATTGAATTTTAATGTGTTCCTTGAGAAAGCAAAGTTGAAAGATGATGGTAGCAATTACACGGACTGGGTCCGTAACTTGAGGATTATCCTCATTGCTGCACAGAAGAATTATGTCCTGGAAGCACCGCTGGGTGCCAGGTCTGCTGCTGGAGCAACACCAGATGTTATGAACGTCTGGCAGAGCAAAGCTGATGACTACTCGATAGTTCGGTGTGCCATGCTTTACGGCTTAGAATCGGGACTTCAACGACGTTTTAAACGTCATGGAGCATATGAGATGTTTCAGGAGTTGAAGTTAATATTTCAAGCAAATGCCCGGATTGAGAGATATGAAGTCTCCAATAAGTTCTATAGCTGCAGGATGGAGGAGAACAGTTCTGTCAGTGAGCATATACTCAAAATGTCTGGGTATAATAATCACTTGATTCAATTGGGAGTTAATCTTCCAGATGATTGCGTCATTGACAGAATTTTCCAATCACTGCCACCTAGCTACAAGAGCTTCGTGATGAACTATAATATGCAAGGGATGAATAAGACTATTCCCGAGCTCTTTGCAATGCTGAAAGCTGCGGAGGTAGAAATCAAGAAGGAGCATCAAGTGTTGATGGTCAACAAGACCACTAGTTTCAAGAAAAAGGGCAAAGGGAAGAAGAAGGGGAACTTCAAAAAGAACAGCAAGCAAGTTGTTGCTCAAGAGAAGAAACCCAAATCTGGACCTAAGCCTGAAACTGAGTGCTTCAACTGCAAGCAGACTGGTCACTGGAAGCGGAACTGCCCCAAGTATTTGGTGGATAAGAAGGATGGCAAGGTGAACAAAGGTATATGCGATATACATGTTATTGATGTGTACCTTACTAATGCTCGCAGTAGCACCTGGGTATTTGATACTGGTTCTGTTGCTAACATTTGCAACTCGAAACAGGGACTACGGATTAAGCGAAGATTGGCTAAGGACGAGGTGACGATGCGCGTGGGAAATGGTTCCAAAGTCGATGTGATCGCGGTCGGCATGCTACCTCTACATCTACCTTCGGGATTAGTATTAGACCTAAATAACTGTTATTTGGTGCCAGCGTTGAGCATGAACATTATATCTGGATCTTGTTTGATGCGAGACGGTTATTCATTTAAATCAGAGAATAATGGTTGTTCTATTTATATGAGTAATATCTTTTATGGTCATGCACCCATGAAGGATGGTCTATTCTTATTAAATCTCGATATTAGTGACACACATATTCATAATTTTGAAGCCAAAAGATGCAGAGTTGATAATGATAGTGCAACTTATTTATGGCACTGTCGTTTAGGTCATATCGGTATAAAGCGCATGAAGAAACTCCATACTGATGGACTTTTGGAACCACTTGATTATGAATCACTTGGTACTTGCGAACCGTGCCTAATGGGTAAGATGACAAAAACACCATTCTCCGGTACTATGGAGAGAGCAACAGATTTTTTGGAAATCATACATACAGATGTATGTGGCCCGATGAATGTTGAGGCTCGTGGCGGATATCGTTATTTTCTCACTTTCACAGATGACTTAAGCAGATATGGGTATATCTACTTAATGAAACATAAGTCTGAAACATTTGAAAAGTTCAAAGAATTTCAGAGTGAAGTTGAAAATCATCGTAACAAGAAAATAAAGTTCCTACGATCTGATCGTGGAGGAGAATATTTGAGTTACGAGTTTGGTGTACATTTGAAACAATGCGGAATAGTTTCGCAACTCACGCCACCCGGAACACCACAGCGTAATGGTGTGTCCGAACGTCGTAATCGTACTTTACTTGATATGGTGCGATCTATGATGTCTCTTACTGATTTACCGCTATCGTTTTGGGGTTATGCTCTAGAGACAGCCGCATTCACGTTAAAGAGGGCACCATCAAAATCCGTTGAGACGACGCCTTATGAACTGTGGTTTGGCAAGAAACCAAAGTTGTCGTTTCTGAAAGTTTGGCGCTGTGATGCTTATGTGAAAAAGCTTCAACCTGATAAGCTCGAACCCAAATCGGAGAAATGTGTCTTCATAGGATATCCAAAGGAAACTATTGGATACACCTTCTATCACAGATCCGAAGGCAAGACTTTTGTTGCTAAATTCGGAAACTTTCTAGAGAAGGAGTTTCTCTCGAAAGAAGTGAGTGGGAGGAAAGTAGAACTTGATGAGGTAACTGTACCTGCTCCCTTATTGGAAAGTAGTACATCACAGAAACCGGTTTCTGTGACACCTACACCAATTAGTGAGGAAGCTAATGATAATGATCATGAAACTTCAGAACAAGATACTACTGAACCTCGTAGATCAACCAGAGTAAGATCCGCACCAGAGTGGTACGGTAATCCTGTTCTGGAAGTCATGCTACTAGATCATGATGAACCTACAAACTATGGAGAAGAGATGGTGAGCCTAGATTCCGCAAAATGGCTTAAAGCCATGAAATCTGAGATGGGATCCATGTATGGGAACAAAGTGTGGACTTTGGTTGACTTGCCCAAAGATCGGCAAGCAATTGAGAATAAATGGATCTTCAAGAAGAAGATTGACGCTGACGGTAATGTTACTGTCTCCAAAGCTTGACTTGTCGCAAAAGGTTTTCGACAAGTTCAAGGGATTGACTACGATGAGACCTTCTCACCGTAGCGATGCTTAAGTCTGTTTGAATCATGTTAGCAATAGCCGCATTTTATGATTATGAAATATGGCAGATGGATGTCAAAACTGCATTCTTGAATGGATTTCTGGAAGAAGAGTTGTATATGATGCAGCCGGAAGGTTTTGTCGATCCAAAGGGAGCTAACAAAATATGCAAGCTCCAGCGATCCATTTATGAACTGGTGCAAGCCTCTCGGAGTTGGAATAAATGCTTTGATAGTGTGACCAAAGCATTTGGTTTTGTACAGACTTTTGGAGAAGCCTGTATTTATAAGAAAGTGAGTGGGAGCTCTGTAGCATTTCTGATATTATATGTAGATGACATATTACTAATCGGAAATGATATAGAATTTCTGGATAGCATAAAGGGATACTTGAATAAAAGTTTTTCAATGAAAGACCTCGATGAAGCTGCTTACATATTGGGCATTAAGATCTATAGAGATAGATCAAGACGCTTAATTGGACTTTCACAAAGCACATACCTTGACAAAATTTTGAAGAAGTTCAAAATGGATCAAGCAAAGAAAGGATTCTTGCCTGTGTTACAAGGTGTGAAATTGAGTAAGACTCAATGCCCGACCAATACAGAAGATAGAGAGAAAATGAAAGATGTTCCCTATGCTTCAGCCATAGGCTCTATCATGTATGCAATGCTGTGTACCAGACCTGATGTGTGTCTTGCTATAAGTCTAGCAGGGAGGTACCAAAGTAATCTAGGAGTGGATCACTGAACAACGGTCAAGAACATCCTGAAATACCTGAAAAGGACTAAGGATATGTTTCTCATATATGGAGGTGACAAAGAGCTCATCGTAAATGGTTATGTTGATGCAAGCTTTGCCACTGATCCGGATGATTCTAAATCGCAAACCGGATACATGTTTACATTAAACGGTCGAGCTATCAGTTGGTGCAGTCCTAAACAGAGTGTTGTGGCGGGATCTACATGTGAAGCGGAGTACATAGCTGCTTCGGAAGCAGCAAACAAAGGAGTCTAGATGAAGAGGTTCATATCCGATCTAGGTGTCATACCTAGTGCATCGGGTCCAATGAAAATCTTTTGTGGCAATACTGGTGCAATTGCCTTGGCAAAGGAATCCAGATTTCACAAGAGAACCAAGCACATCAAGAGACGCTTCAATTCCATCCGCAATCAAGTCCAGGTGGGAGATATAGAGATTTGTAAGATACATACGAATCTGAATGTTGCAGACCTGTTGACTAAGCCTCTCTTACGAGCAAAACATGATCAGCAGCAAGGCTCCATGGGCATTAGAATCATTACTATGTAATCTAGATTATTGACTCTAGTGCAAGTGGGAGACTGAAGGAAATATGCCCTAGAGGCAATAATAATGTTATTATTTTATTTCCTTATATCATGATAAATGTTTATTATTCATGCTAGAATTGTATTATCCGGAAACATAATACTTGTGTGAATACATAGACAAACTAAACGTCACTAGTATGCCTCTACTTGACTAGCTCGTTAATCAAACATGGTTATGTTTCCTAACCATAAACATGTGTTCTCATTTGATTAACGGGATCACATTATTAGGAGAATAATGTGATTGACATGACCCATTCCATTAGCTTAGCACCCGATCGTTTAGTATGTTGCTATTGCTTTCTTCATGACTTATACATGTTCCTATGACTATGAGATTATGCAACTCCCATTTGCTGGAGGAACACTTTGTGTGCTAGCAAACGTCACAACGTAACTGGGTGATTATAAAGGAGCTCTACAGGTGTCTCCAAAGGTAAATGTTGGGTTGGCGTATTTCGAGATTAGGATTTGTCACTCCAATTGTCGGAGAGGTATCTTTGGGCCCTCTCGGTAATGCACATGACATAAGCCTTGCAAGCATTGCAACTAATGAGTTAGTTGCGAGATGATGTATTACGAAACGAGTAAAGAGACTTGCCGGTAATGAGATTGAACTATGTATTGAGATACCGACGATCGAATCTCGGGCAGGTAACATATCGATGACAAAGGGAACAACGTATGTTGTTATGCGATCTGACCGATAAAGATCTTCGTAGAATATGTGGGAGCCAATATGAGCATCCAGGTTCCGCTATTGGTTATTGACCAGAGACATGTCTCGGTCATGTCTACATTGTTCTCGAACCCGTAGGGTCCACACGCTTAAGGTTTCGATGACAGTTATATTATGAGTTTATGAGTTTTGATATACCGAAGTTAGTTCGGAGTCCCGGATGTGATCACGGACATGACGAGGAGTCTTGAAATGGTCGAGACATAAAGATTGATATATTGGACGGCTATATTCGGACACCGGAAGTGTTCCGGATGATTTCGGAGAAAACCGGAGTGCCGGAGGGTTACCGGAACCCCCCGGGAGAAGTAATGGGCCTTATGGGCCCTAGTGGAGAGAGAGAGGGGCGGCCAGGGTGGGCCGCGCGCTCCCTCCCCCTCTGGTCCGAATTGGACTAGGAGAGGGGGGCGGCGCCCCCCTTTCCTTCTCCCTCTCCCCCTTCCTTTCCCCCTCCTAGTAGGAGTAGGAAAGAGGGGAGTCCTACTCCTACTAGGAGGAGGACTCCTCCTCCTTGGCGCACCCTAGGGCCGGCCGGCCTCCTCCCCTTGCTCCTTTATATACGGGGGCAGGGGGCACCCCTAGACACACAAGTTGATCCACGTGATCGTTTTCTTAGCCGTGTGCGGTGCCCCCTTCCACCATACTCCTCGATAAAACTTGTAGCGGTGCTTAGGCGAAGCCCTGCGACGGTAGAACATCAAGATCGTCACCACGCCATCGTGCTGACGGAACTCTTCCCCGACACTTTGCTAGATCGGAGTCCGGGGATCATCTTCGAGCTGAACGTGTGCTAAAACTCGGAGGTGCCGTAGTTTCCGTGCTTGATCGGTCGGGCCGTGAAGACGTACGACTACAACAACTGCGTTGTTATAACGCTTCCAATGTCGGTCTACGAGGGTACGTAGATCACACTATCCCCTCTCGTTGCTATGCATCACCATGATCTTGCGTGTGCGTAGGAATTTTTTTGAAATTACTACGTTCCCCAACAGTTTGGGTGTCCCATCCTTGTGCTTCAGACGGACAATGGAAAAGAGTTTGACAATCTCGCTTTCCGCACCTTTTTGTCGCATCACGGCACAGTTTTACGTCTCACATGCCCGTACACTTCACAGCAGAACGGTCGAGCCGAACGTGTCCTTCGCACTCTGAATGACTGTGTTCGCACGCTCCTGTTTCATGCCAACGTGTCGCCTCGTTTCTGGCCGGAAGCACTAGCCACTGCATCACTTCTTCTTAACATTAGACACTGCCGCCCACGGTGGAATTACACACCTCACCGTCTTCTCTTTGGTACGCCCCCGTCTTATGACAACTTGCATATTTTTGGGTGCCTTTGCTATTCCAGCATTGCCGACACTGCTTCTCACAAGCATGCACCTCGATCTATCGCTTGCATCTTCATCGGCTACCCCTCTAACTCCAAGGGATATCGGTGCTATGATCCCGTCTCCCACCATGTGTTCACCTCCCGGCACGTTTACTTTGATGAGCATGTGTTTCCGTTTCAGCAGGTACCCCCGGCCGTTTCTCCCGTCACTCGTGATGTGGGAACCTCGACGCCCCTTCTGGGAGGTTCGCGCGCCGCCCTTGGCCCGCCCTGCCTTTGAAGCGCGCCTCCCGTATGCGGCGCCTCCTCCAGCAGCGGTGCTGGCGCCCCAGGCACCCCCGATGTTGGTGCCTGCAGCACCCCCAGCCCCCCGGCCCCCTCGGCGCCCCCGTTGCCCACGGCCCCCCTGGCGCCTGTGGCCGGTCTAGTCACCCGCGCCCGTAAGGTCATTTTTCGCCTGAGCTCGCGCTACGCCTTGGATGACTACGTCCATGCGGCGTCCACCTCTGAGCCGTCGTCGTTGCCGTCCTCCATTCGAGCCGCTCTTCGTGACCCGCTCCGGATGGCTACGATGCAAGAGGAGTTTGATGCCCTATTGCGCAACCGGACGTGGCAGCTTGTTCCCCGTCCCTGGCATGCCAACGTGATTACCGGGAAGTGGGTCTTTAAACACAAGCTCCGTCCTGATGGTACCCTTGATCGCTAAAAAGTGCGCTGGGTCATTCATGGCTTCCGACAGCGTGTTGGCATCGACTTCACTGACACCTTCACTCCAGTCGTCAAGCCTGGCACGATACCCACGGTTCTCCACCTTGCGGTCTCCCGGGCTTGGCCGGTGCACCAGATGGACGTCTCCAATGCCTTCCTCCATGGTCACCTCGAGGAGCAGGTCTTCTGCCAGCAGCCCACCGGGTTTGTTGACCCAGTGCTTCCCGACCACGTGTGCCTTCTTTCGCGGTACTTGTACGGACTTGAGCAGGCTCCGCGTGCTTGGTACCAGCGCATCGCGGTGTTTCTTCACCAGCTTGGGTTACGCTCTACCCGCTCGGACGCCTCGCTCTTCGTCTATCATCAGGGCTCTGACACGGCCTACTTGTTGCTCTGGTCTCCTCAGTGACATCATCCTGACGGCATGTACGTCTGGTCTCCTCAGTCAGCTCACGACTCGTCTCCGCGCTGAGTTTGTCGGGGGTTGGGTGCGACATATGCCAAAGGATGGCTTATCATGGTGGGAGCGAGTAGAACGTCGCCGGTGCCCAGAAGCGGGATTAGGCGTAGACACGAACGCCGGCGTACTTTACCCAGGTTCAGAGCTCTCCTAGGAGATAACACCCCTAATCCTGCTTTACGGGGTCTCCGCATGATCACTAAGGCAAAGTGAGTACAAGGGTGCTCCTCGAGCTGTATGCTGGAGGTAGGAGAAGGCAAGGCTAGCTTTCTCCTTCCTATATCTCTGGTCTAGTTCTAATGGGTCCGAACCCTTTGCATGGGTGCCTTGGGGGGGGGGGTTTATATAGGCCTACCCCCCAGGGGTACAAGGGTAATATGACTGGGCGTAGGCCCAACCGTCAGTCTCTTCGACCGCCGACTTCTCCGCCGACAGCTGGGGTCCGTCGATCGGGGGGCCCCGTCGACTGGTCTGGTACAGAGCCGACAGGACGTACCCGCCACTTGGGGGTCTTGCTGGCTGCTGATAACTGTAGCCGCGCTTCTAATGACGCAGGCTTGGTCGAAGGATCATAGCTACAGCACCTCCGTCATGGCGGGCGATTACTGTAGCCACTCCCCGTCTAGTCTGGTTAATGACGCGTGCGGCCCGTGGGAGGAGCAGGCCGACTCCTAGGGGCCGACTCCCATCAGGTCCGGTTGGTAGGGCTCTTCGCCGTCTTCTAGACTCTCGCTGACTAGTGGGGCCCGTCGTCCTTGGGCCATACAGACAGGCCGTCATGGGAGGAGGACTCCGCCTGCCCGTGGTGACGTCAGGGCTGGCATGGCAACAGTGCCGCGCCGGGCGGGCTCCTCGTTGGTACTGAGCACGCGCCAGCCCTTAGGAAGGGGAGGGGATGGGCTGCAGTGTATAGCCATTCCCGCTCCGTCCCCCTTGATGTGGGTACGGGCTTTGAAGGGGCCGCGGGCCGACTCCTTGGAGTCGGCTTCTCTGGAAGCCACCTGGAAGGAGTCGGCTCGTCTCGACCTCGCCTTCTGGACTTGGCCGTCTACGGGCAGCCGACTATTTCTCCAGCCGGCTCCTAGAAGGCGGCTTTTTACCTTGGCATCCCGAGGGGCGCGGCCAGCCCCGATGTCTTGAAAGGTTATGGGCGTCGGGTTAGCCTACCCGTGGCCCATTACTCCGACAGTAGTCCCCGAAGCTGGTGAGGCGCCGCGGACGATTGGTCGAGGACCCTCAGCAGTTTCCTTTCTCCAAATGCTTGAAGCGAAGCTTCGTTCGGCTTCTACCGGGCCGACTGGCAGGAGTCGGACTCGCCCAATCTGGCTTGTCCAAAATTTTCGAACTCCTTGGCGGGATCCAAGTGGCGTGCTAGCTAAGCTTCCGGGCCACCGCCCGTTTCGGGCCTGTCACGTGGCGACATGCGGCCGGGCCAGTCTGCCCACCCACGCGCGCGACGGGACACGCCTATAGGCGGGGCCCACCACTACCACGCCACGGCACGTGGGCGGATCCGCTGCGGCTGGGGCAGATGGTTGAGATTCCCGCAGAGTTACTGCGCGTAGTAACTTTGCGCGATAAACATGGGAGGCGTGGGGTAGTGGGCGCAGTAAATCCCACACCCGCCCCCTCGGCTTGGCAACCCACTCGTCTATAAGTAGGGGGAGGAGGGGGAGCGGCGGAGCGCGCGCGCCCCTCCTCCTCACTGCTTCCTCCTCTTCTTCCTCTCGCCGCCGCGCCCCAAGCCACGCCGAGCACCGCGGTGATCCGTTCCTGATGAGCTCTTCTTCCGCCGCCACGCCCCCCGCGGTGCACTCCGGCACCTGGGACGGTTCGGAGGTCCGCGATGATCACATAGATTTCCTCCGTATGACACGGCGACTGCTCGGCAAGGACTTCATGAGGGTCCGCCTCGCGCCGAAGAAGGAAAT
This sequence comes from Triticum dicoccoides, assembly GCF_002162155.2. NCBI lineage: Eukaryota > Viridiplantae > Streptophyta > Magnoliopsida > Poales > Poaceae > Triticum > Triticum dicoccoides. The sequence goes on along the minus strand of NC_041390.1, from coordinate 535,654,359 downwards.
TTCGCCGGCGCCGGAGGAGGGCGAGCGGGTCGTCTTCCGCTCGTACAGCCTACGCGGCCTTGGACATCCGGCGAGCGGCTTCTTCCGCGCCTTTCTCGAATTCTACGGTCTCCAGCCGCACTACCTCACCCCCAACATGGTGCTGCTGCTGTCCGCCTTCGTCGCCTTGTGCGAAGGCTTCCTCGGCGTTCTCCCCACCATCGAGCTCTGGGGGAGTTCTTCTACTCCAAGCTCGGCACCCAAGCCGCGGGCGTGCCCGCTCAGTGCGCCGTGTTCATCGTCGTGCGGAGGTCTGGGGCCGACAACCCGTTCCCCCCATCCTGCTGATAAAGTCGGTGAAGATGTGGCAGCGGTCGTACTTCTACGTGAAGAGCGCCTTCGCGGAGGGCGACTGGGTCAATCGGCCGGCCTACGTGGTCGTCCCACCGGCTGGGAGGCAGCCCAACTGGTCGTATCGGGCCAGGAAGCTGACACCCGCAAGAGCTGGCGCCATCGCGCGACTCTGAGTGCTGATGCAGTCGCAGGGCCTGACCGGGCCGGATTTCTTGGGCGCCTTCGTGGCGCGCCGAGTGCTCCCACTCCAAAGTCGCCCCCACATGATTTGCCAGATGAGCAGGCATCGGGACCTAAGTCGTCTGTGCACCAAGGAGATGCCTCATGCTGAGGTAGCCCACATGGTGAACTACCTTGCGAACTGCGAGCTCAGGGGAGAGTGGCAGTTCGGCAAGGAGCCGTATTCACGCGCCAACCCTCCGCCCATGGTGAGTTGTTTCTTTTCCTTTTTCTTTGACTCCTTTGCCGCCGAGTCCGTCTTGTCCAATCTGACCAATTGGCTTTGGTCAAAACCCCCCCTCCATCCGGCAACCGGCACCGTGGGGCCGGCCCGCGAATTCCTCCCCGACTAGGCGGAGAGCGACGTCGACGACCCCGACTTGGGGGCGGCGGCCTTGGAGGACGACGCAGAGGGAGGAAGCAGCGAAGTGGGCGGCCCGAGGCTTGGGGCCAGTTTCAAGGACTGGCCTGACGATGACGCGGAGGAGGTCGCCCCACGCCATTAGCCAGGAGCCGGCCAGCCTGGCGCGAGCTCTTCTGCCGCGCCGGACGCCCAAGGCGGCACGAAGAAGCGCAGGGCCACGCCGAGCCTGTTCGGCAGCCGGCCGAAGAAGCCCAAGAGCTCGGCCGCGGCGACCAAGCGGGACGAGGCGGCCGCAAAGGCTCACCGCTTCCGCAAGGAAGTGAAGAAGCCGCTGCTGGTCTCCGTGTAAGTGCTACCTTTCTTGCGCTTTAATTTTTTCTTTCGTTGATCTTGCCTGAGTTTGCTTGCTTGTCACCCTTTTTTCCAGGGCTCCCTTCTCTCTTGACAAGGTCGCTGCCGCCTCCATGGTGGGGTCGGCGGAGACTTCCGCCACCACTCGGCGGATTGACCCTGCCGCCGACCTCCGGGAGGCGACAGAGCGGGACGCACGAGAGGTGCGTGAAGAGCAGGAGGCCGCCCGCCTGAAGAAGGCGGAGGCTGGGAAGGCGGAGGCCGCTGCCAAGAAGAGACTCACGGAGGCCGAGGCCACCAATGCGGTGAAGAAGCGAGCTGAAGAAGCCGCGCACCGCCAGTCGGCAGTTTTTGTTATTCCTCTGAACTCCGCGCCACCACCCCCGGAGTTCACGGCGCAGACTGGGGAGGCCGGTGGCGAGAACCCGGTCATGGAGAAGGATGGCGGCGACACCGCCACGCCGGACGTGATCGTGCCGCCACCGCCGCCATTTGAGAGCACGCAAGGCGAGCAGCCGGCGGACCCACCGGTGCCGCCGACTGAAGACGAGCTGGTGGCAGGCCTAGTTCTCCAGGTCGGCGTGCCGACGCGTCGCCGTCTTGCGAAGGCGGCTTCGGCGCCGCGAGCTCCATGATCCCGGACACAGAAGCGACGAGCACCGCGCCCACTGGGTGGGTGCGGGGAGGCGGGACGGGCCCATTGAACCGGGCGCTTTTGGACGTCCAAGCCAAACTCCGAGCCGAGGGTGATGCCATCAAAAACTGCACCAAGGCGTATATGGCATCGCGAGAAGCCATCCAGGTACGTTCCCTTCTTCTTTGGCTCTGTTTCTTGTTCTTTTCTGTGGGGGCGCGCCAGTGCACCCACTGGGTGTAGTCCCCGTGTTTCGGGCCGGCTGCTGAGCAGGCGGCTCGGAACTCTGATCGGCGAGTTCCAGGTACTAATACTTGTCTGAAATTTTGTCACAGGACTACCACAATCGTCGCGTGACCACCTTCAGCGCCAACGTCGAGGAGCTGGCCAAGCGGACCGCCGACTTGTCAGAAAGCCGGAGTGAGTCCCCTTCCTTCTCTGCGGGGGCGCGCTGGCGCACCCTGATACGTCTCCAACGTATCTATAATTTTTGATTGCTCCATGCTATATTATCTACTGTTTTGGACTATATTGGGCTTTATTTTCCACTTTTATATTATTTTGGGACTAACCTATTAACCGGAGGCCCAGCCCAGAATTGCTGTTTTTTGCCTATTTCAGTGTTTCGAAGAAACGGAATATCAGACGGAGTCCAAACGGAATAAAACCTTCGGGAACGTGATTTTCTCACCGAACGTGATCCAGGAGACTTGGACCCTATGCCAAGGCACCAGAGAGGCAGACACAACGGTGGGGGCGCGCCCCCCTAGGGCGCCCCCTGCCTCGTGGGCCCCTCGATGCTCCACCGACATACTTCTTCCTCCTATATATACATACGTACCCCCAAACGATCAGAACAGGAGCCAAAAACCTAATTCCACCGCCGCAACTTTCTGTATCCACGAGATCCCATCTTGGGGCCTGTTTCGGAGCTCCGCCGGAGAGGGCCGTCATCACAGAGGGCTTCTACATCATCATAGCCTCTCCGATGAAGTGTGAGTAGTTTATCTCAGACCTTCGGGTCCATAGTTAATAGCTATATGGCTTCTTCTCTCTTTTTGGATCTCAATGCAAAGTTCTCCCCCTCTCTTGTGGAGATCTATTCGATGTAATCTTCTTTTTGCGGTGTGTTTGTTGAGACCGATGAATTGTGGGTTTATGATAAAGTCTATCTATGAATAATATTTGAATCTTCTCTGAATTCTTTTATGTATGATTGGTTATCTTTGGAAGTCTCTTCGAATTATCTGTTTGTTTTGGCCAACTAGATTGGTAGTTCTTGCCATGGGAGAAGTGCTTAGCTTTGGGTTCGATCTTGCGGTGTCCTTTCCCAGTGACAGAAGGGGCAGCAAGGAACGTATTGCATCGTTGCCATCGAGGATAACAAGATGGGGTTTATTTCATATTGCATGAATTTATCTCTCTACATCATGTCATCTTGCTTTAGGCTTTACTCTGTTTTTAACTTAATACTCTAGATGCATGCTGGATAGCGGTCGATGAGTGGAGTAATAGTAGTAGATGCAGAATCGTTTCGGTCTACTTGTCACGGACGTGATGCCTATATACATGATCATGCCTAGATATTCTCATAACTATGCTCAATTCTGTCAATTGCTCAACAGGAATTTGTTCACCCACCTTAGAATACTTATGCTCTTGAGAGAAGCCACTAGTGAAACCTATGGCCCCCGGGTCTATTCTCATCATATCAATCTCCATCACTTTAATCTTGTTTTGCTTTTTACTTTGCCTTTACTTTTTACTTTGCATCTTTATACCAAAAATACCAAAAATATTATATCTACCAGATCTCACTCTCGTAAGTGACCGTGAAGGGATTGACAACCCCTAATCGCGTTGGTTGCGAGTAGCTATCGTTTTGTGCAGGTACGAGGGACTTGAGTGTGGCCTCCTACTGGATTGATACCTTGGTTCTCAAAAACTGAGGGAAATACTTACGCTACTTTGCTGCATCATCCCTTCCTCTTCGGGGAAAACCAACACAAGCTCAAGAGGTAGCACACCCGCGGGTTGTAGTCCCCGAGATTCGGGCCGACTGCTGAGCAGTCGGGCCGGATCTCCCTGGCGACTATTCTTTTTTCTGTTGGTAACTAACACCTTATTCTCCTCCTTCTTTTGCAAAGGCCAACGCTTCCCTGCAGCAGCAGCTGGGCGAGGCCAACACCGCCCTGCGCACCAAGGAGGAGGAGTGCGTCCAGCTGGCTGAGGAGCGCGACCTGCTGGCCACGCAGCTGGCGGAGCAGAAGGAGCTGCTCAAGAAGGCCCAGAAAGAGGCGGAGGACAAGGAGACCGCCCTCCTTGCCGAATTTGCGTCCGAGCGCTCCTCCTGGACCGACAAGGAGGCGATGCTGTCCTCCGGCTTCCATGAGATCAAGGATCTCGTCGACAGTGAGCCTCTCCTCACTTTTCTTCTTTGAGCTGCCGGCTATTGGTCGAGCCGGCTTCTAATCTCTAATTTGGCTCTTTGCCTTCCTGTCCTGGCAGACTTCTTCCCTGGCCACTCGGACGCAGCCAACCAGGCCATCGAGGCTGATCATGAAGGGCGGACAGTAGCCCCTGATGCTTTGTTCGGTGTTCACAAAGAAAAGCCAAACAGAGGATCAAATAGTATCGCAGGAGTCTAATATAAGTATGTCAATATGCATATGCAGGCTTCTCTACTGGCGTCCGCCGCACTAACTGCGGAGGTCGTCGTACTGAAGCAGGACCTTGATGGGTCCAAGAAAAGCTCGGCCTTGCCAAGAGGCAGCTCGAGGAGAACGAGGGTAAGTAATACCACGTCTATAGATATGTATATATATATTTAAAAGGACGCGATTGCAAAATGACAGGATCATTGTATGTTTTGCCAGGGGCCACGACCGAGGTGGCGACCCTGAAGCAAGCGCTGACCAAGGCCAAAGATACAGCGGCCAAGGAGCGCACCGAGCGAGAGAGGCACGAGGCTCGGGTGGGCGAGGTGCAGCAAGAGCTCTAGGCTCTCGTGACGAAGCATGAGGCATTGGAGCTTGACTTGAAGACGCGAGAGTCTGAGCTTGCTGCGGCCCGTGAGAGCGCGAAGAGTGCCAAGGCCGAGGCCCAGAAGGCCCTTCAGGAGATCGAAGCGATGAAGAAGATAGCGGCGGGTAAGACTTTCTATATGCAAAGCAAGCATGTAAAAGTGAATTACTGATTACTTACCCGAATCCGGAGCTTTTTAGGTGCATTCGCAGATTTGCCCCGCAGTGTGTCCGATGCCGCACAATTTTACTAGGCCGAGGATGGAAGGTTGACGGAGAAGTTGTTTTGGTCTCAGTATGCTGAGGCCGAACATCCGGTGCCAATGAGCGACCAGCTGAAGTAGATGGTCGAGCTACATAAGGCGGCCGATCATGCCATGAAGGGCTTCATAGTCCAGTTGTGGCCTGGCGACGCCCTTCCGAACAGCTTCTTCGGCCTGGTGAGGCGGCTTGTGGATGCCTGCCCATGGATGGAGGTCGTCAAGCGATCCGTCTGCATTGAAGGTGCACGCCGGGCTTTCGCTCGTGTAAAAATGTAGTGGGTCAAGCTAGACGCTGTGAAGCTGATCAGGGAGGGGCCACCGGAGGGCAAGGAGCACCGCCACCCCGAGATGTACTACGAGGGTGTTCTGCCGGGTGCCCGTCTTATCGCGGATGAGTGTTCACAAAATGTAATATTTGAATGAGACTTGCTCGTTTTGTCCTGTATGTACGAAAACTTGTATCATGTTCGCTATGCAACGCTTGTTAGAATTTAAAATATTACCTTCTATTTGGCTGTTTATCCAATTTGAGAGATGGCTAGTCCTCGGCTTCTGCCCCCATGCCACGAGTGCTGGGGCGTTCAGGATAAATCTGAGCACTCTTGTTCCCATATTTGGGTCCTTCGAGGGAGGTGCTCAGCACAACGAACCAGGCAACCGGACTAATAATGCTTTATCACTCTCACTTAACCATAGAATTCTATAATTTTAAATTTCGGTGAAGCCCCTGGTATTCGGAAGGCCGAATTCGGGGCGTGATACACGCCTGTAAGCCGGACAAAGCCGGCCCCTCGCCCTAAGCGGCATAAGTCTTTAGGGACTCGAAAAACCTCGCCGAACAGCGACCAGTCTCTCGCCTTATCATGACAGTCAGTTTTAGCTTTCTCTACTGAGGTGCTCAGCCCGGCAGAACCGGGGCACAATCACAGTAGTTCTCCTAGCGCTACCTTAGCCGATAGAGCGGAACGTAAGGTACCAAAACATAGGAGCCGGGCAAACCCAACATTTGACCAAAGACATGATTCGGAGCTGATGCATATAATGCTATAAGTTCGGGGTGCCGCACTTGTGAAAGTGTTCGGACTTTTCACACCGCATTGTGGGGTATGTGATCCCCTGGTGTGTTGGTCGTACCAGAGTGTACGGTTGCAAGGCGTCATTAATGAACACACACACACACACACACACACACACACACAGATATATATATATATATATATATATATATATATATATATATAACAAGAATGCAATAATAGTTGTAATGTCATGCATTGTTTATTGAAAAATTGCGTTAAAGCAGAGTGATACAGATAGTGCGATAAGCAAAAGAGTAGGACTATGTCCCTTCCAAGGGCGAGCTGAGGAATGATATAAAATCTGTAATCAACCTGGGAATTCTGTTGTATAACGTAGTTGTCTGCCTCCTTGGTTGTTGTATCATGTGTCCGGCAATAGAGCTGCCGGACCGTGTTTCCAGAGATTAAAGTCCTGAAAGAAAAAAGAAAAATAACCAAACGGGAAGCCCCTAGTGCGGTTTATGCCACGTTTTGGGGCGTGCCGCAGTTGTGCCCCCCTCCCCACCTGTGCCCATTGTATTTTTAATGCGTAATTATGTACGCGCGACACGAATATCTTCATTGGGCTGGGATTGGGGTGGCCGCCGTATTGCTATGAGAGCTCAGGTCGCGCCAGGCGGTCTATTTGCCGATTGCCCCGAGTGCACTTGAAGGTGTCCGGGCTTTGAAACGCCGAACTGGTAGATTGCCTTGAGAGGCTGCTTTGCGCTTCTGCTGCGAGGGCCGCGGTGTGCTCCTCTGTTCGGAGAGAGTGCTATGTGTTTCCATTGACTGTAATAACTCCGCGAGGTCCTGGCATCTTGAGCTTGAGGTATGCATAATGCGGTACAACATTGAATCTAGCAAATGCGGTTTGTCCGAGCAGCGCGTGATAACCACTGCGGAATGGGACTATATCAAAGATTAAGTCTTCGCTTCGGAAGTTATCCGGGGATCCGAAGACCACTTCCAGTGTGATGGAGCCTGTGCAATGGGCCTCTACGCCTGGAATTACGCCCTTAAAGGTCGTTTTTATGGGTTTGATCCTTGAGAGGTTTGTACCCATTTTGTGCACTGTGTCCTGATAAAGCAGGTTCAGGCTATTGCCGCCGTCCATAAGGACTCGAGTGAGGTGAAATCCGTCGATGATTGGGTCTAGAACCAGTGCGGCGAATCCGCCATGACGGATACTAGTGGGGTGGTCCTTGCGATCGAAGGTGATCGGACAGGAGGACCAAGGGTTGAACTTTGGGGCGACTGACTCCAACGCATATACGTCCCTGAGCGCACGCTTCCGCTCCCTCTTGGGGATGTGGGTTGCGTATATCATGTTCACCGTCCGCACTTGCGGGGGAAACCTCTTCTGTCCTCCAGTGTGCGGCTGCCGGGGCTCCTCCTCATCATCGCTATGCGGCCCCTTGTCCTTGTTTTCGGCAATTAACTTGTCGACCTGCTTGAACACCCAACAATCCCTGTTGGTGTGATTGGCTGGCTTGTCTGGGGTGCCGTGTATTTGACACGAGCGATCGAGTATACGGTCCAAGCTGGACGGACCCGGCGTACTTTGTTTGAATGGCTTTTTCCGCTGACCGGGTTTGGAGCCTTTGAATCCGGCGTTGACTGCCGTATCCTCATTATTTTTGCTGTTAATGCGGTGCTTATGCTTGTTGTGACGTGACCTGCTATTGCCGTCCTTGGTATCTGAGGTACCATGGTTCTTTGATATGTTATTACTGCGAGCCAGCCAGCTGTCTTCTCCCGCACAAAAGCAGGTCATGAGCGTCGTGAGGGCTGCCATAGATTTCGGCTTTTCCTAACCAAGGTGCTGGGCTAGCCACTCGTCTCGGATGTTGTGCTTGAAAGCTGCTAAGGCCTCCGCATCCGGACAGTCGATGATTTGATTTTTCTTTGTGAGGAATCGAGTCCAGAATTGCCTGGCCGACTCTTCTGGCTGCTGAATTATGTGGCTTAGATCATCGGCATCTGGTGGTTGCACATAAGTGCCCTGAAAGTTGTCGAGGAATGCGGCTTCCAGATCTTCCCAAAAGCTAATGGAGTCCGCTGGCAAGCTATTAAGCCAATGTCGCGCTGGTCCTTTGAGCTTTAGTGGGAGGTATTTGATGGCATGTAAGTCATCACCGCGGGCCATGTGGATGTGGAGGAGGAAGTCCTCAATCCATACTGCGGGATCTGTTGTGCCGTCGTATGATTCAATGTTGACAGGTTTGAAACCTTCTGGGAATTGATGTTCCATTACTTCGTCTGTGAAGCATAATGGGTGTGCGGCGCCTCTGTATTGGGCTAAATCGCGACGCAGCTCGAATGGGTCTTGCCCGCTGTGTTCGGCCCGATCGGATTTGCTTTTACTGTATCCGGCGTGATGTTTACCGTCTCGCAGAGTGGTGCGCCCTTGTGATCCGTAGATCGATCTTGAATGCTTAGCTTTGTCCTCCAATATGTCTCGCAGGTCTGGCGTATCTCCCCATGCCTTTTTATTTGAATGGCATTGGGGTGGAGGCTGAGCTTTTGGCTGAGATGTCTCTCTATCACGGCCATGAGGTGGACGATCAGCCGTATCATACGCTTCTTCCTCCAGTCGGGGTAGTAACCTGCGCCTTGGGTAACTCATGGAGGGGCGCTCGAGTTTATAGTTCTCGGCTGCGAGGACTTCGGTCCATTTGTCAGCTAGCAGATCTTGATCAGCTTGAAGCTGCTGCTGCTTTTTCTTCAGGCTATTTGCCGTGGCCATAAGCTGGCGCTTGAAGCGCTCTTGTTCGACGGGATCCTCTGGGACGGCGAATTCATCGTCGCCGAGGCTTGCCTCGTCTTTGTAGGGGGGCATGTAATTGTCATCCTCCTCCTCTCCGCCAGCCGCTCTCTCAGGAGAGTTGGCTCCTTCATCCTACTGCTCTAAATCTTGCTGGAGGGGATTGTTGTTGTCTTTGGCGCTATCCGGAGTGTTATTATCTCCTATGCTGGTATCACCACTTTTGCTTTGGCGGGACTTAGAGCGGCGCCGCTGACGTCAGCGCTTTGGTTGCTTCTTGGAGGGGTCATCCTCCGCTATCTCGTCGCCATTGCCCTCATTGGGTGTATTCACCATGTATATGTCATATGACGAGGTGGCTTTCCAGTGCCCTATAAGCGCTAGTTCGTGTTCGTCTCCTACATCGTCGTCCATACCGTCGATGTCTTCGGAGTTGAAATCGAGCATGTCGGTTAAATCATCGATAGTGGCTACGAAGTGGGTGGTGGGTGGGCGTCGAATTTCTTCGTCTTCCGCATCCCAATCCTATTGGCCATAATCCGGCCAGGGCTCTCCTGACAAAGAGAGAGTCCTTAGTACTGAAAGATATCCGCGGCGGTGAATTCCATGATCGGCGCCCAATCGGATTCAATTGGCAGGGGCGCAGACGGTTCGGAGTCCGGGAAAGAGTCCGCCACCTTGGAGTCACGGGCTGCGCAGAGGTTTATGCTGGTGTTTGGCTCGATCACCGTCGAGACTGCAGCCCCTGAGGTGGTGTCTAGCCACCCATCCTCGATTGGCTCAGTTTGCTCTGAGCTAAGGGTCGGAGCAGATGCGGGCGCGGCCTCTGGGGTACTGTTCGGCGGCAGAGCTAGGTCATACCCATCGCGACAGGGGGGTGCGCCCGGCTGTGGCTCGAATCCGTCGAAGATCAAGTCTCCGCGGATGTCGGCCGTGTAGTTCAAACTTCCAAATCTGACCTGATGGCCAGGGGCGTAGCTTTCAATTTGCTCCAGATGGCCAAGTGAATTAGCCCGCAGTGCAAAGCCGCCGAATACGAAGATCTGTCTAGGGAGAAAAGTCTCACCCTGGACTGCATCGCTATCGATGATAATAGGAGCCATGAAGCCTGACAGCGACGGCACAGAGGAACTCTCAATGAAAGCACCAATGTCGGTGTCAAAACCGGCGGATCTCGGGTAGGGGGTCCCGAACTGTGCGTCTAGGCCGGATGGTAACAGGAGGCAAGGGACACGATGTTTTACCCAGGTTCGGGCCCTCTTGATGGAGGTAAAACCCTACGTCCTGCTTGATTAATATTGATGATATGGGTGTTACATGAGTAGATCTACCACGAGATCAGAGAGGCTAAACCCTAGAAGCTAGCCTATGCTATGATTGTATGTTGTAATTGTTGTCCTACGGACTAAAACCCTTCGGTTTATATAGACACCGGAGAGGGTTAGGGTTACACAAGGTCGGTTACAAAGGAGGAGATATCCATATACGTATTGCCTAGCTTGCCTTCCACGCCAAGAGTCCCATCCAGACACGAGACGAAGTCTTCAATCTTGTATCTTCATAGTCTAACAATCCGGCCAATAGAGATAGTCCGGCTGTCCGGGGACCCCCTAATCCAGGACTCCCTCGGCGGATGGTGCGAAGATCCCCGCTGACTCCCCACGAACCCTTAACAAGCAGATCCTGAGCATCGGGGCTCGTCTTCGGCCGGCTCACCGAATGCTGCGCCGGTCGCCGCCCTGTGGCCGAACATGCCGACACCGCGCACCCCAAGTCGGACTGCCGACTGGCTGGAGGTAGCAGCTGGCCGCCTTGAAGCCTGGAAGGGTACTTCGGCCCGGGCTGGAGCGCGCCGGGCCTTAGAGTTCGTCAAGGCGTGGTATCCTGGGCTGAGTCTTGCCCAGCTAGCCACGTTCCGACTAGAAGCTCAGGCGGAGTTGGCGGTCGTGGAAGATGACCTTGCCAAGCGTGCAGCATTGATCGCCGAGTACACTGACACCAGCATCTTCGTCCCAGTGCAGGCTCAGAATGGCAACAAGGCGCCGCCGGAATGGTTCAGGATGAATTCGGCTGACGGCGAGGATTCAGTGGAGGTGATCGACTCTAGTGGCGAGGAAGAAGGCGGGGCGGAGGAGGAAGGCGAAGGGGAGGCGCCAGAGTCGGAGCGGACGGCCAGCCTCAGCTCGACCGTGCCTCCAACAATGAGCCATGCCCAACCGAGTCGGCTACCACTAGAGGCGACCAAGAGGAGACTTCCCAGCCGGCCACTCCACCAGCCGGCGCCGCCGATTCTGCCGTTCCACCAAGCCCGCCTGCTGCTTCCTAGGCTGCCACTTTACCTTTGTTTATACCTGCTTATCAGTCTCGATGAACTTTGTTAATTTTGCACAATTCCACCCATGGGGTGTATCTTGAACTGCTGTTTGAAGATTGGCCAAGGGCCTTGCTATGTAAATATATTCTAAGTTCTATCTCTTCTTGTCTGTTGCTCTTTGGCTTTTTTCCTTTGCCGCCTTCCCTTGGTTGCCGTCTTGCCAGTGAGACAGCCGCTCTGCGGACTGTTGCTGGATCAAGTACTTAGCTTCTTTTGGGAAGGCAAGTACTTAGCCGTTTAGAGTTCTTTGGCAAGTTAAGTAGAACACGGTGAGGCGGCTGCTCAGCAATTGGTCGTAAGAGGCGGGGAGCCGGCTTAGACTATGCCCATGCTTGTGTCCTTAGACATTTTTCATATGGGCACCCTTTCTACCTTACTCCTGCCCACTGTCTAGTCGCTCTGCGAGCTGCGGCTTCTGGCAGGAGACGGCTTAGGTGCCACACATTATTTGTCCGGCTGCAGGAAGCATTTCGTAGTGCAAGGCGGCAAGTCCCCGGACCAACTAGTTGGACCCGGTGCCAAGCGGCATAAAAAATAACACACTTATGGGCATGACTCTTATCATATAGATAAAAGAGGGCAGTCCCCGAGCTCGTCTCGGGGGACCCGGAGTTTTTGTACTTAATACACAAGGTAGTGTGGTACATACTGCTTTAACTGTAAAATCTTCGAAGGAGGTTTGTGTTCCATGGCCGTTCCGTCTCCTTGCCGGAGTCGTCCCTCTTGCGTGCTCGAGGCTTCTGAGCGTCGATCAGGTAGTAGGAGTCATTTCCTAGCACTTTGTTGATGACGAAGGGGCCTTCCCAAGGCGCTGAGAGCTTGTGTTGACCGGCTGTTCGCTGGATCAGCTGGAGCACAAGGTCTCCCTCTTGGAAAGATCTCGGCTTAACCTTCCGGTTATAATATTGGCGCAGGCTCTGCTGGTAGATGCTGGACCGACTGAGTGCTAATAGCCGGCCCTCTTCCAGCAGATCGACGCCGTCTTGACGTGCTTCTTCTGCCTCCTCTTTGGTGTACATGGTGACTCGAGGGGAGTCGAACTCTATGTCCGTTGGGATGACGGCTTCGGCACCGTAGACGAGGAAGAAGAGCGTGAAGCCGATTGACTTGTTTGGAGTCGTGCGCAGGCTCCAGAGGATGGCCGACAGCTCGTCGAGCTAACAGCTGGCCGAACGCTCCAGAGGCTCGACCAGTCGAGGCTTGATGCCGGACAAGATGAGGCCGTTTGCTCGCTCTACTTGTCCGTTTGACTGCGGATGGGAAACAGACGCTAAGTCCAGTCTGATGCCCTGCGTCGTGCAGAAACGGGCCAAGGCGCCTTTGGAAAAGTTTGTGCCGTTGTCGGTGATGATGCTGTGTGGTATGCCATATCTGATGGTGATGTCGGATATGAAAGTCACAGCAGTCGGACCGTTCAGCTTCTTGATTGGTTTGGCCTCTATCCACTTGGTGAACTTGTCCACCGCGACAAGCAGATGGGTCATGCCGCCTCGCGCTATTTTGAATGGTCCCACCATGTCCAGGCCCTAGACAGCAGAGGACCAGGCAATGGGAATAGTCTTGAGCGCAGAAGCCGGCTGATGTGGCTTGGACCGAAACTTCTGGCACCCTTTGCATTTTTGGACCAATTCCTTGGCGTCTTCAAGAGCAGTCGGCCAGAAGAAACCATGGCAGAAGGCTTTGGCGACGAGTGCTCTTGAAGCCGCGTGGTGGCCACACTCGCCTTGATGGATTTCTTTGAGAATGCTTGGCCTTGCTCTGGCTCCACACAGCGTTGGTAGACACCAGTGACACTGCGCCTCACGAGCTCTCTGTTAAAAATGGTGTAGGTTGCTGCCCGATGTTTGCTACCTCTTAAGCTTGCGTTGGATTTCCCCGAAGAGGAGGGGATGATGCAGCAGAGTAGTGTAAGTATTTCCCTCAGTTTTTGAGAACCAAGGTATCAATCAAGTAGGAGGCCACGCTCAAGTCCCTCGTACCTGCACAAAACGATAGCTACTCGCAACCAACGCGATTAGGGGTTGTCAATCCCTTCACGGTCACTTACGAGAGTGAGATCTGATAGATATAATATTTTTGGTATAGAGATGCAAAGTGAAAAGTAAAAGGCAAAGTAGAAAGCAAAGCAAGATTAAAGTGGTGGATATTGATATGATGATAATAGACCCTAGGGCCATAGGTTTCACTAGTGGCTTCTCTCAAGAGCATAAGTATTCTACGGTGGGTGAACAAATTACTGTTGAGCAATTGACAGAATTGAGCATAGTTACGAGAATATCTAGGCATGATCATGTATATAGGCATCACGTCCGTGACAAGTAGACCGAAACGATTCTACATCTACTACTATTACGCCACTCATCGACCGCTATCCAGCATGCATCTAGAGTATTAAGTTAAAAACAGAGTAACGCATTAAGCAAGATGACATGATGTAGAGAGATAAATTCATGCAATATGAAATAAACCCCATCTTGTTATCCTCGATGGTAACGATGCAATACATTCCTTGCTGCCCCTTCTGTCACTGGAAAAGGACACCGCAAGATCGAACCCAAAGCTAAGCACTTCTCCCATGGCAAGAACTACCAATCTAGTTGGCCAAACCAAACGGATAATTCAAAGAGACTTGCAAAGATAACCAATCATACATAAAAGAATTCAGAGAAGATTCAAATATTATTCATAGATAGACTTTATCATAAACCCACAATTCATCGGTCTCAACAAACACACAGCAAAAGGAAGATTACGTCGAATAGATCTCCACGAGAGAGGGGGAGAACTTTGTATTGAGATCCAAAAAGAGAGAAGAAGACATCTAGCTACTAACTATGGACCAGAAGGTCTGAGGTAAACTAATTACACTTCATCGGAGGGGCTATGATGATGTAGAAGCCCTCCGTGATGACGGCCCTCTCCGGCGGAGCTCCGGAACAGGCCCCAAGATGGGATCTCATGGATACAGAAAGTTGCGGCGGTGGAATTAGGTTTTTGGCTCCTGTTCTGATCGTTTGGGTGTACATAGGTATATATAGGAGGAAGGAGTACGTCGGTGGAGCACCAAGGGGCCCACGAGGCAGGGGCACGCGCCCTAGGGGGTGGGCGCGCCCCCCACCCTCGTGACCGCCTCTTTGACTCCTTGGAGTAGGGTCCAAGTCTCTTGGATCACGTTTAGTGAGAAAATCATGTTTCCGAAGGTTTTATTCCGTTTGGACACCGTTTGATATTATGTTTCTCCGAAATACTGAAATAAGCAAAAAAAACAGCAATTCTGGGCTGGGCCTCCGGTTAATAGGTTAGTCCCAAAAATAATATAAAAGTGGAAAATAAAGCCCAATATAGTCCAAAACAGTAGATAATATAGCATGGAGCAATCAAAAATTATAGATACGTTGGAGACGTATCAGGCATCCCCAAGCTTAATTCCTGCTCGTCCTCGAGTAGGTAAATGATAAAAAGAGAATTTTTGATGCGGAGTGCTACTTGGCATAATTTCAATGCAAATCTTCTTAATTGTGGTATGAATATTCAGATTAGGAAGATTCAAGACAAAAGTTCATATTGACATAGAGAATAATAATACTTCAAGCAAACCAACAAAGCAATTATGTTTTCTTAAAGTAACATGGCCAAAGAAAGCTCATCCCTACAAAATCATATAGTTTAGTCATGCTCCATTTTCGTCACACAAGAATGCTCTCATCATGCACAACCCCGATGACAAGCCAAGCAATTGTTTAATACCTTAATAATTTCAAACTCATAAACTTTCACGCAATACATGAGCGTGAGCCATGGATATAGCACTATGGGTGGAATAGAATATAATGATGAGGGTTATGTGGAGAACACAAAAAGGAGAAAGTCTCACATCAACGAGGCTAATCAATGGGCTATGGAGATGCCCATCGATTGATGTTAATGCAAGGAGTATGGATTGCCATGCAACGGATGCACTAGAGCTATAAATGTATGAAAGCTCAACAAAAGAAACTAAGTGGGTGTGCATGCAACTTGCTTGCTCACGAAGACCTAGGGCACTTGAGGAGGCCCATTATTGGAATATACAAGCCAAGTTCTATAATGAAAATTCCCACTAGTATATGAAAGTGATAACTCAAGAGACTCTCTATATGAAAAACATGGTGCTACTTTGAAGCACAAGTGTGGAAAAAAGGAATAGTAGCATTGCCCCTTTTTTGGGCCTTCTTTTTTTTCTTTGGCCTTTCTCTCTTTTTTTTGGGACAATGCTCTATTAAATGATGATCATCACACTTTTATTTATTTACAACTCAATGATTACAACTCGATACTAGAAAAAGGTATGACTCTATATGGATGCCTCCGGCGGTGTACCGGGATATGCAATGAATCAAGAGTGACAAGTATGAAAAAATTATGAACGGTGGCTTTGCCACAAATACTATGTCAACTACATGATCATGCTAAGCAATATGATAGTGATGAATGTGTCATGATAAACTGGATGGTGGAAAGTTTCATGGCAATATATCTCGGAATGGCTATGGAAATGCCATAATAGGTAGGTATGGTGGCTGTTTTGAGGAAGATATAAGGAGGTTTATGTGTGAAAGAGCGTATCATATCACGGGGTTTGGATGCACCGGCAAAGTTTGCACCAACTCTCGATGTGAGAAAGGGCAATGCACGGTACCGTAGAGGCTAGCGATGATGGAAGGGTGAGAGTGCGTATAATCCATGGACTCAACATTAGTCATAAAGAACTCATATACTTATTGCAAAAATCTACAAACCATCAAAAACTAAAGTATTACGCGCATGCTCCTAGGGGGATAGATTGGTAGGAAAAGACCATCGCTCGTCCCCGACCGCCACTCATAAGGAGGACAATCAAATAACACCTCATGTTTCAAATTTGTTGCATAACGTTTACCATACGTGCATGCTACGGGACTTGCAAACTTTAACTCAAGCACTTCTCAAATTCACAATTACTCTGCTACCATGGCTTTGATACTACTACCTCCATATCTCAAAACAGTTATCAAGCATCCAACTTTTCTTAGTATTCAACACACTCAAAAGAGAGTTTCACAAATCTTAAATACCAAGCATATTACTATTAAGAAAATTACCATGCTATTAAGACTCTCAAAATAATTTAAGTGAAGCATGAGAGATCAATAGTTTATTTAAAACAAATCCACCACCGTGCTCTAAAAAGAATCTAAGTGAAGCACATAGAGCAAAATTATAACGCCCAAAAGATATAAGTGAAGCACATAGAGCAAAACTACATAGCTCAAAAGATATAAGTGAAGCACATAGAGTATTCTATCAAATTCAAATTCATGTATGGCTCTCTCAAAAGGTGTGTACAACAAGGATTATTGTGGCACACTAACACACAAAGACACAAATAATACAATACGCTCCAAGCAAAACACATATCATGTTGGTGAATAAAAATATAGCTCCAAGTAAATTACCGTTGGAAGTGGACGAAAGACGGGATGCCTTCCGGGCATCCCCAAGGTTTGAATTTTTGGTGTCCTTGGATTATCTTGGGGGTGCCATGGGCATCCCAAAGCTTAGGCTCTTGCCACTCCTTGTTCCATAATCCATCACAAGAATTCACCCAAAACTTGAAAACTTCACAACACAAAACTTAAAGTAGAAAACTCGTGAGCTCCGTTAGCGAAAGAAAATAAAAAACCAATTCAAGGTACTGTAATGAACTCATTCTTTATTTATATTGGTGTTAAACCTACTGTATTCCAACTTCTCTATGGATTATAAACTATTTTACTAACCATAGATTCATCAAAATAAGCAAACAACACACGAAAAACAGAATCTGTCAAAAACAGAACAGTCTGTAGTAATCTGTAGCTAGCGCAATATCTGGAATCCCAAAAATTCTAAAATAAATTTCTGGACGTGAGGAATTTATCTATTAATCATCTGCAAAAATAATTAACTAAATAGCACTCTCCAAATAAAAATTACAGCAGTTCTCGTGAGCACTAAAGTTTCTGTTTTTTACAGCAAGTTCAACAAGACTTTCCCCAAGTCTTCCCAACGGTTCTACTTGGCACAAACACTAATTAAACACAAAAAACACAACGAAAACAGAGGATAAATAATTTATTTATTACTAAACAGGAGCAAAAGGCAAGGAATAAAAATAAAATTGGGTTGCCTCCCAACAAGCGCTATCGTTTAACGCCCCTAGCTAGGCATAAAAGCGAGGATATATCTAGGTATTGCCATCTTTGGTAGGCAATTCTTCGATGAGGCATCTATTTCCCTTAGGAATTTCTTTCTTTCTGGTGATTATCAAACTTTTAGGCACAAGATCGAAAAATTCATTTGTAGCAATTGGTTCCTTAATGATAGCAAAAAGATTGGGATGAATACTTATAGATTTAAGATCCGCAGTTTCCTTACTAGATGTTTCACCCTTATTTTTAGGAACATACATAAGCTTGGCAATTTTAGTAGGAGGACTTGGATTATTCTTTACGGAAGAAAAACTGGTTCCCAAGTTTGTAATGATACCCTCAAGTTTATCAATTCTAGTAGAATCTAAGTTTATCTTCTCATTAACTATGGGTTCCTTTTCCTTAATATTTTTCAAAGTCATTCCTACCTTAGATCCATATTGAGTAATTTGATTGTGGATCTTTTTATCTAGATTTTCAATTAATTCAATATTAGCAACTTTATTTTCAATAATTTCAAGTCTTTGCATAACATGCTCCAAAGTTAACATGGTTCCATTAACCAAAAGAGGTGGTGAGCCAAATAAATCTAACATAGCATTATAAGAATCAAAAGTATGGCTACCCAAGAAGTTCCATCCGGTAATGGTATCGAGGATATATCTATACCAAGGATTAACACCTACATAAAAATTGCGGAGAAGAAGTGAAGTAGATTGCTTCCTGGTAGATCTGTTTTGAGCATTGCAAATTCTATACCAAGCATCTTTTAGATTTTCTCCCTCCCTTTGTTTAAAATTTAGAACTTCATTCTCGGGAGACAACGGAGAAGATATGAGACTAGCCATGACGACAAGCAAACAAACTAGCACACGAGCAAACAAGAGCAAACACTACTAGGAAAAGACCTACTAATGGCGCACCAGTTTTGCCTACTAATGGCGCATCACTGGTGCGCCATTACTAGCACGCCACTCGTAATTTTTACTAATGGCGTACCACTAGTGCGCCATTAGTATCTGGTATACTAATGGCGCACCACCAAGTGCGCCATTAGTATATAAAACCATGCGCCATTAGTGTGCCTCCCAGGGGCCATATTTAACCATGTGCTTTGGCACACTAATGGCGCACTGCGGATAGATGCGCCATTAGTATACTTGGCATACTAATGGCGCACTCTGTCTTGATGCGCCATTAGTATCCTTTGGCATACTAATGGTGCACTCTGTCTTGATGTGCCATTAGTATCCTTTGGCATACTAATGGCGCACCTTGTGGTGATGCGCCATTAGTATGAATATTTGGTTTTTTTTTACTTTTCTGATTTTTGCACAGGTTACAAAATATATTATTTGACAGAATATAGACAGTAGCACACAGCAACAGCAGATTCATCGAATACAATAGAAGATTAGTCTCCGGATACAATTCATCATATTAGTCTCCGAATTCAAAACACCGAACAAAGATAAAACATTACAAGTCTCGAGACCGCGAGTATTGAGTTTGTCTTCACATTACAAGTCGATATCAATCATCTAAACTACCATCACATAGAAGAGAGCTGCGGTCATCACGATGAGCATCATCGTGATCAAAATGGTCTTCATCCGGTTCCTCCAACGCTCCCTCCTCTCTCCCGCTAGATAGCGGGCGTATCTAGATTCAGCCTCCGCCCTAGTGGTGTACCCTTTGTAACTCTTACCGCTGAAACGGTGAACCTGTCTCCGACACTCCTCGCAGTCGTCGTAGACTCCGGGAACCTTACCCTTGTACACGACATACGACGACATCTCTATGCACAAGCCAAACAACAGACAATAGATACATAAGCAATATATAAGTATGCAACAAAAGGATCGGAAGAGAAAAGCAAGACATTAATAGCACGATTCATGGTCCTACTAATAAATAGCATCGATTACATCTAAGTTGAACGACTGTCCAAACCAAAGAGACATACAATTCATTAAAGTTTAATTACAACATGAGCCAATCAATGTTTCAGAACTACACATCACTACTTTCGACTCGACTCATGGACAGGAGCGTGGACTAAGCCGCCATCTGTCGTGATGGTCATGAAATCACGGGCGTTGTCAGCCTGCATTTGTAGCATTCCGTCTATCTCAATGTTGGACGGTTGATATCTGAGGAAGAACTGCCCTGAGGTATGAAGGACATCTTGATGGATGATGTCCGCAAACTCCGACTGGATGCAAAAGAATTCTTGTCTGATGTCCGCGTCCTGGATTGCCGACAAGCTCGCGGCCCAATCTTTGAGATTATTTGGTAGTAGAAGGTGATGATGGTCCCTTACGATCGCCCGCATGTGATGGAGGGCATAGTAGGCATCCTTCTGACCGCCAGGCGGCTGCTTGACGCAGCAGAACATCATATTGTGGGCGAACACGTGCAGGTCGTACTTACGAACTGCCCTGATGAAGGTGCCTCCAGATTTGGCGTAGCCAGGGAGAACATCATCAAGAACTTTCTTGATATTTGTGTAGTCTATCTTGGAGTTACGGTTCGGGTCGAAATACGTGGCCATGGAATATTTCGGGCTTAAGAGGATGAGTGTGCAATGTGTGTCACTGCACAGAACACGGAATGTTAGAAAAAAAAAGAACGATCGAAATCTAAGAAATCATATGTTATGGGGCGGTTAAGGGATGACTTACTCAGGAAAGTAAGCCACAAGGAAGTTATCCTTATCTGGGTTTGCCAGAATGACGTCTTCGAGGAGTGAGCTCGCAACTTGGCGGTCCCCAGCGCTGCTCAAGAGCTTGGCACGCATGTAGAAGGGGTCGACGATCACGATGTCCGGGGTCTTGTCTCTAATGATCCGCATCTCCATACTCAGCAATAACAGCCGAACGAAGGTGTAGTGCAGCGGATGAAGGTTGAACATAGCAAAGATGTCATCAAACCGCAGGACGATCGTACCCCCGATGGAGCCATCCACAAAGCCCTTGCCCTCTGGCACCTTGGCCACTAAAACCGGGTATGCCACATCATTCTCTCTGAGACACCGCTTCTCCAAAGAAAGAACACTGCCGTGCAGACTCCGCATAGCACCGGTTGCAGCATTGAGCATATTTGTCGGTAGCATCGCCCTACCTGCCACATGCACCCTCCTCGAGATATCCTTAGGTGAAGGTGGCCCGTCCTGAGCATGGATCGTACTCGGTGCCGGCTTGTAACGCCCTCGATGCGGCTATATCACCCACGTGTCGAAGCACGACTTAGAGGCATAACCGCATTGAAAGCAATGTCGCAAGTGAGGTAATCTTCACACAATCCATGTAATACATAAGGGAAAGATACATAGTTGGCGTACAATCGCCACTTCACACAATTACATGAATAAATCATTACATCATCCAAATACACTCAAGGTCCGACTACGGAACCAAAATAAAAGAAGAACCCCAAATGCGACAAAGGTCCCCGATCGACCCCAACTGGGCTCCACTACTGACCAACTAGAACGAAACAACACAAAGGACAAGATCTTCATCGAGCTCCTCCCGAGCTTGGTTGTGTCATCTGCAAGGACTCATCGGCACCTGCAAACTGGTTTTGGAAGTATCTGTGAGCCACAGGGGCTCAGCAATCTCGCACCCTCGCGATCAAGACTATTTAAGCTTATGGGTAAGGTAAAAGTAAGAGGTGGAGCTGCAGCAAGCGACTAGCATATATGGTGGCTAACATACGCAAATGAGAGCGAGAAGAGAAAGCAAAGCACGGTCAATAAAAGTATGATCAAGAAGTGATCCTAATACAACCTACGTCAAGCATAACTCCAACACCGTGTTCACTTCCCGGACTCCGCTGGAAAGAGACCATCACGGTTACACACACGGTTGATGTATTTTAAATTAAGGTCAACTTCAGGTTTTCTACAACCGGACGTTAACAAATTCCCATCTGCCCATAACCGCGGGCACGGCTTTTGAAAGTTCAAATCCCTGCAGGGGTGTCCCAACTTAGCCCATCACAAGCTCTCACGGTCAACGAAGGAATAGACCTCCTCCGGAGACATTCTTATCAGACTCGGTATCCGGGTACAACAAGACATTTTGACAGGGTAAAACTAAACCAGCAACACCGCCCGAATGTGCGACAAATCCCGATAGGAGCTGCACATATCTCTTTCTCAGGGCACACTCAGATTGTCCTAGGTACGGGTAGGCCAGCCCAGAGTTGCCCCTGGTGGCCACCAGCAGCTGACAGGTGGACCAACACTCAGAGGAGCACTGGCCCAGGGGGGGTTAAAATAATGATGACCCTTGAGTCCGTGAAACCCAAGGGAAAAAAGGCTAGGTGGCGAATGGTAAAACCAATGTTGGGCATTGCTGGAAGAGCTTTACTTAAGGCGAACTGTCAAGGGGTTCCCATTATAGCCCAACCGCGTAAGGAACGCAAAATCCGGGAACATAACACCGATATGACTGAAACTAGGGCAGCAAGAGTGGAACAAAACACCAGGCATAAGGCCGAGCCTTCCACCCTTTACCAAGTATATAGATGCATTAAATTAAATAAGATATATTGTGATATCCCAACAAGTAAACAATGTTCCAACAAGGAACAACATCTCCATGTTCCAACCAGGAACAAACTTCAATCTTCACCTGCAACTAACAACGCTATAAGAGGGGCTGAGCAAAGCAGTAACATACCAAACAACGGTTTGCTAGGACAAGGTGGGTTAGAGGCTTGGTTTAACAATATGGGAGGCATGATAAGCAAGTGGTAGGTATCGCAGCATAGGCATAGCAAAAGAGGGAGCATCTAGCAAAGCAAAGATAGTAGTGATTTTGAGAGTATGAACATCTTGCCTGAAATCCCGCAAGGAAGAAGAACGATTCCATGAAGAAGACAAACGGATGAAGTTGAACGGATCCTCACAAACGCGATGTTATCGGAACTAATCCGAAGAAGCAACACCGGAAAGAAGCAAACAACATAGTAATCAACCATCACATAAACATGACATGATGCACAACCAAGTATGATGCATGTCCGGTTTAATGATTCATGGCATGGAAAAGTGCACAAACAATCCTACAAATTAAGTGGAGCTCAATATGCAACGAGTTGCATATTGACGAAACACCACGTCAATTATTTAGTTCTCTCCCGTTTAGGTACTCCACAATATTAAATGTTGGTTAACATGGCAAGAGGTGGAGCATAAGTAAACTAAACATTTAGGCAAGTCTAAATGAGGCCGGAAATAACAAACAACAATTCCGGTAAATCCCCATATGCATTTATCAATTTGGTGCAACAACAATTTAAACATTTTAATTGTTGTTATCATGATGCGGATGACGTGAACAAGTTTTATGCAATTATCATTAAAAGTTGACAAGAGCATTAAGAAGCATTTGTCATCGTGGCGGAAACGAAAGGGGTGCCACGACAATGACAACGGAAATGGTGCCACGGCAACATTCCGGTTCTGATAGGTCATGGAGATACCGGCGCAAAACGAAAAGTGATGGGAGCGTGACATGCGATAGAAGGTGGGGTGATCCCGGTAACCGGGTTCCCACGAGACGACGGCATGGCAATGGGAAACATGCAAGAAACACGTCGGGCACGGAGCAACCACGAGCATTTCATATAACATAAGCATTCGTCCACGGGCGGTCGTTTCGGGGTTATACCTTCGAAGCGTGCTTTATCGGAGCGGTTCGGGTCAAGCGGTGTAGTCGTTCACGATCGTCGTTGGAAGTAGTGGTACTCGGCGATGGTAGAGGAAGTAGTTTGGTCACGCGACGGTATTCGAACTTGACGGTTCCGAGCTCTTCGAGGGTCGTCGTGGTACTCGGGGTCTTCGGACCCGCCGGTCTCATTCTTGCGATGTTAGTTGAACTTGACATATCTGAGGGATCTAGGTGTCGCGGTACTTGGAATTCTTGACAATTCCGAAGACGGCGGTAGATGTACTTGGTGCAATATGGTCTTCGGGTACTTGACGACTCCGGCCGGGGCGACAAAACATAGTCGAACTTGACGTTTCGGTGTAGTAGTGGAACGAACGTCCGTGTAGCCTTGCCGGTGTAGGTACTTGACGGTATCCGTGCGTAGAGGTACTTGGCAGTTTCATGTAGACGAACTTGAGGTACTCTAGGGCAAAGGTCGCGACGTTGCAACGATGGTCTCGACGCATCCAGATCGGAACAAGGCCAAGTGGCCTCGGGCATCGCAGATCGAAGCAGCGGTCACACTCATCCTCCCGCGAGCAGAGACGAGGGCACCATGAAGACCTACGAGGAGCAGCAATAGCAAGGGCGTCGGGGAGGCCTAGCGCGGCGCTGGAGATAGAAACGGGTGGAGAACGAGGTTCCCCGGCAGCAGGGACGGCATCTGGCGACCCCTGGCCCGGTGGCTCGATGCAGGGCGCGAGAGAAGGCAAAAAAAATGGCGCTGCGGTGGCCTGTTGGTCTTGGACGGCGGCAACGAACAGGAGAAGAAGGAGGGCAGCAGCGGGCAACGGCGGCCATGGGCCTCAGCAATAGGGGCGCGGTCATGGCGGGGCTACGCTATGGAAGAGGCGAGGTCGGGTCGAGGCGCAGGGGCCCTGTGGGCGCTGGAGGCGACGTCGGTCCTCGGACGATGAGGCGATGATGAGGAGGCGGAGCAGAAAGGCGGCGGCGTGGCCTGGAGAAGGGAAGCAGAGGCCGGTGGCGCGAGGGAAAATCACACGGTGACGGGTACCGACGAACGGAGGCGGGCGTCTGCAGGGCCGTCGCGCACGGAGAGGAGACTCGAGGGGATCGGGCACGGGGTGCGTTGCGGCGCTGGGAGAAGGAGGGATCGAGAGGAGGCGATGAGGGAGAGAGGAGTCGGGCTGCGCGTGCGTTCTATCCTCTCTGGTGGCGTTGAGGAACGAGGAGGGAGCGAGGGGAAGGAAAACAGGGAGGCTAGGGTTCGGTAGACAGGGGCCAGATGGGCCTTTGGTGCAGATGGGCCTAAATGGCCTGTTGGGCACCCTCTCTCCCACTCAAAAGAGAAAAAAACAGAGATAAGGAAGAAAAGAAAGAGAGGGTAGGGGACGAAGTTGGATGCGCGGATAGTTTTCCCGGACTCACAAAAAATATGTTAGGACCAAGAAAAAATTAGGAAAGACCAAAATTGAAAGAATAAATTCAAATGTATTTGAATTTAATTCAACTCGTTTGAAAGGAGTAGGGATCCGAAGTTTCCAAAAATGTTGAACATCTAGGAAGAGCCTCGATAAAATGATAAAAGAAAAATGAGGACAAGTCGGAGACCAAGAATTGAGATAACCAAGGCATTGGGATTTATTTGCAAGTGTGTCAACGGTTAATTCCAAAAGAATGGAATATTTAATAATAGCTCCATAATTATTAGGAGGATATGTTATATAGAGAAATCACCAGGTGAACTCCCTCAGTTTAAATGGACTGAAAATCCATACGATTTATTTATTTGATTTGAGATGCAAAGATTAAAGACATGATGACATGATGCAAATGCACATGATGCAAAGATGAAAACGACGAACCAAACAAATCACATGACGAAACCCGGAAACATGGAAGGCATCTGAAGCTCCGGTCTTGGGGCGTTACACGGCTGGCTCACACCGGCGCCCTTTTTAGTCGGCCGTTTTCCGGCCCTTCTTCTTGATCTGCTGTAATGGGACCGAGTTCTGCTCACAGACCGCCTTCTTGAGCGTGTTGGGGCTGATAACATTTGGCACCTCCGCTATCTGAGGCTCGGTGAAGGCGGCAGCTGGAGGTGTCTCCTGAGAACTGAACGCCAGACGATGCCTGTTGCAATTGGGTTTCTCCGCCGTACCAGCTAGATCGCGGTCGTCTTGTTTGGGTTCTTGAGAAGGAGGCTCGCAGAACTCGTCACCGTACCTATGTTCGGCAAAGTACTTATCGACTTTGGTAAATGTACCATCGTCGTTGTCGTCGTCGTCCGGATCCTGTGCCATATGCATGTCCGGATCCTGTGCCATAGGGATGTGCGCCATGTCCGGTAGCGTTGCGGCATCCTTGCCATGGCTTGGCGCCGGCATGACTGGCGGTCTTGTCTGTGGGGTGGTGTCCCCTGCCCCCAGACAAATCTGGCTCTTCAGCCAAAGCAGGGGCCAGCTTACGTAGGCGCTGAGGGTCATCTCATCTTCTTAGTCGGCCCCAGCGGGTCGAATCGGAGGTAACAGCTCGTCGCAGCCTGGCAGCACCTGAACCACTTCAACCCTATACATTGTGGGTGGCATCGGATTACCGTGGAACACGGGGTTGCCCGGTTGAACGATTCTTCCCTTGGCGACATCGACCAACTCGCCGCCCACGAAATGCAGGAGAGTGCAAGGAACGTCGGCGGCGCCCTGCGAAAACATGTAGGGTGTCAGGGATGCCCAGTCAAAGGCAAGGAGATGAAGTCCTCGACCGAGAGTCTTAGTTACCGTGATGCCGTCGAGCTCGACTAATGTCGAGGCACCGCCAACGGCGGGTGTGCAACTGACGGAGGGGCCGCTTGCTGGCGAGGTGTCGGCCGGCGTACACCCGGGTGCATTAAGCTCCAATGCCGGCATCGGAGACACCAATACCGCCACCGCCGGAGACACCAATGGTACCGCCGCCGTAGACACCAATACCGCCGCCGCCGGAGACACCAATGGCGCCGCCTGCGTGTTGTGCGAGTTGCTGGCTGTGAAGCTAGGAATCGGGGGCGGCCCCTGTTGGCCACCCGCAATCCACGTCGTTATCCCATGAATCAAGGTAGGCATAATGCCGGTGAGCGTCGATCCCAGTTGTTGTTGCACTTGCTCTTGGACCATCTTCGAAATCCGCGCCACTTGCGCCTTGAGTGCTTCAACCTCGCGCGACTGGCTTTCCGAGCTGGTCTTTTTCTCCTTTCGCCCACCAGCGATATAGTATGACGACCATTTTGTGGACAAGCCTTTGCCGGCCACACGACCAGCTGACGTTGGCTTACTGAGCTTATCCTTGTTTTTCATTACGTTCAACGCCCTATTCAAAGGGGTGTCGAAAGGGGAGCTCTGAGATGACCCCGCGCTACTGCTTTCTTTGTCCTGCGGAAGGAACGTGAACCATTTAGAAATATTGGGGATTAATTAGAATCCAACCATATGGAGCTAATTACGCGGGGGTGTATTCCTTACCAGAACAAGCTCAAGCTCCTTGGTCTTCGGATCCGTGGTAAGCTCCTTTGTTACCGGGTCCTCCTTATACCGGGCCCTGAGAAAGTTCCTGGTCTGCTTGTCACTGTATTTCTCAAAGCGGGGCGGTAGGCCTTGCTCGGCACGCTCCGCGTCCTCCTTGTCCCATACAGGCTCTGCCACTCTGTAACCGCCGGGATCGAGTTGGTGGACCCCTATGTTCAACTGCCGCATTTCTTTCCCCCACTTACTTGATTCGGAGGTTGCGGGGCTCTCGCACTTGATCTTGAACTCCTTGTAGTCATCTTCGCTCATCAAATGATATTTCTCCTTGATCTTCTCATAACTATCACCTTTGTCAATCATTGCCTTCACCGTGCTTTTCCAAGTAGACAGGGCCGTGCTCATCGTCGTGAGGGCGGCACCGTTCAGTTTATTACCTGAGAGGCGTGTGTTTGCGAACTCAGCGGGGAACTTGTATCGTTCGTGCAGCTTCGTGAAGAGGAGGCTGCGCAAATTCCCTCGGTCCTTATGCCTTAGGTTCTCGGTGTTGATCGAGGCGGTGCTCCGGAGAATGCACCCAAGCTGAATCGAGTACCCCTTGACTACGTGTTTGGGCGCCGTCGGATGCCCGTCGGAGTTCACTTCAGTAAATTCCTCCCTGACGGTGCCGAGCACGTTCGGGCGCCGGTCCTTCTGTTGCCTCTTTGGTTGGCTGCCATCTGTGCGTGCGCCGCCATCATCAGTGGTGGCATCCGCGGCGCCATCATCAGTGGCGTCATCCCCGACGCCACTAGGGGTTGTGTAGTCAGGATCGGTGTCTTCCGCGGCATCCTCATAGCGGTGAGGTTCTTCCTCCAACTCCTGGGACAGCTCCCAGAATTGCTTGCCGCGTGAACCGCCGGCCTCATCATTGTGGGCCATGTTTCGCTCTAAATAGGAAAAAAGTTTGGTAAAAAAGTTGGTTATGGTCAAGGAACAAGATCATGGTCTCATCATTTAGGGTTTGTCGACACCGAGGCATCCTAAAAGCTAAGCTTTTATCATTTAGGGTTTATCGACGCCGAGGCACACTAAAAGCTAAGCATACATCATTTAGGTTCTCATCGACACCGAGGCACCCTAAAAGCCAAGGTTTCATCATTTAGGGTTTGTCGACACCGAGGCACCCTAAATGCTAAGTTTTCATCATTTAGGGTTTATCAATGCCGAGGCACCCTAGGTTGGGCCTAATCACTTGGCACTAATTAGTTGGCTCTATTGCCACCTATGTTGGGTTTATCATCTAGGGTTTATCGATGCTGAGGAGAATTTCTAAGTTGGGCCTAATCACTTGGCTCTATTGCCACGTATGGTTTAATGCAGCAAGAATAAATGGGCAGTTGATCCTACTTAATTAAGTACTAAGATACCCCGGCCCATGCATTAGTAGCAAGTACCTTATATGCCCGATTTTTAGCAAAGTCATGCTAAAATTCACGGAAAATTTCATCATGACCTTTGCTGAAAATAGGACATATGGAGTACCCGAATTTGCCGGAACGGAAGTTAATCGACATTCCGACAAACTCAAGGGCCTCTCGGGGTACCTGCAAAATCATCACGACACGAAAGGCCTCTCAAGGGCCTCAAGCAGCAGCAACGTCTCCCAGGACCCCATTTTTTTGCTAAATTTCTTTGAGCAACGAGCAGAAAATTCAGCATATTTCTATACAAATTTTTTGTACACATAATATAGAAATGTAGTGCTAAAAGTTTAATGCTTACAAAAGACTTGCTGAAATAGTGAAAAATATGGAGTCACCAAGCTGGCTAAGAAACTCCCAAAGTCCACTAGCAAATCCAAGATCTAATCCTGTTACACACATCATAACAATTTAAGATAATTAGGATAAGGATAGTAGGAAATGAAAAAGAAAGAGCTCAAAAAACAATCACAACAGAAAAATAGAGAAACCACCCTTCCAATCCAACATAGAGAAACGAGCTAGTCAGGACAGCATACAAATGTGCAGATTTCATCTCTTTAGAAACTACAAAAGCAGTCTTGTAATCTCCGACTTCAGTGTTTCTGGTCAATAGTTCAATATATTTTTATACAATATATGACCCACTGTCCATAAAAAATGTTAATGTCCATCAAAACAACTCAATAAATGTGTTCCCAAAGATCACAAAAATGCACTGCAACTCTTTTTGAAACATACACTAATAAGATGAAAGTTTCCCTTCTGGATTATCTTGACACTTTACTTTAAACACTTCTTTACATGCAGCATTTGTCATAACTACTGGAACAGAGATATACATAGCTGGTTCTTTATATACAGTTAGACTAAATAAAAATCTGCCTACTGAATGAATAGGAGGATAGTGAGCCCAATTTGTTAGTCCATTATCAAAGGATATGACACCAAAAGCAGGATAAGTTAAGCTCCAGAATTCTAGTTTCCATGATTACTGCTTGATTGCATGAAGAAATAATTCAAAAAAATAATACAATGCGTAAATTGGATCCCGTGTTACTAATTAAGACTGGTTTCGTCACTGATCAATATCCTGCAGTCCCCGTTTCGCAAAAAATTAAACCATTTCAAAAAAATCCTGCGGTCCTACTCCAAACCTTACTATGAGAACAAAACCTCAGTATCCCTCTAGGATGTGACGATTAGCACTCCCGACTGCCCTATGGCTCAATCACATAACGATGTGACTGCTACCAAATATATTAAACTGAAAAAATATGAATATGTCTATTCCTAATTGATTGAATTGGAATAACATCTGATTCAGTAGTAAGTAGAACATAGCAAGCCATGTCCAATTTCACAGGGACATACAAAGAACAATGAGACCAAGACATGAAACCACTAATCTAAAATGTATTTGCAGGGCATCTATTTGGTTGATTATTCAAGATAATTAAAACAATGTGCAGTACACCAAACACGAAAATGTGCGGCAGCAAACTGAGGGCACATCTCCATTGATTTATTGCTGATTGGTCCCGCAAAAAAAGATTTATTGCTGATTGGATAAAATGCCTAGCACGAGCACTAACAGATTTGCATCTAATAAACAATCCCTAGCAGAAGATAATCACAGAATCCCTAGCACGAGCTACCCCATTTCCTTCACCACTACGTACTGGGGTCGGGTCGGGTCGGGTCGGGTGGCAGCTAGACCTAGACCTAGACCTAGCTACCAGATGGAAGGGAAGAATTGTACAGCAACCTTGGGGTGGGCGGGGAGAGGAGAAGCGGAGGGAGGGAGCACCTTGGTTGGGGCGGAGCGGCGAAGGCGACGGGGCGATGGAGCGGCGAGGGCGACGGGGCGACGGAGCGGTGAGGGCGACGGGGCGACGGAGCGGTGAGGGCGACGGGGCGACGAAGCGGCGAAGGCGACGGACGGGAGGATGAGGCGTGGCAGACGGTGGCGGTCGAAAGGTTGTACATCAACACAAACACAGGCCACATGCTATGTGTGCTTCTCTGGCTGCCAAACGGATTGACTCCATCGGTGCTTGCACCCAGCACGATGTTCCTTGGATCCTTCCCAAATTCTGGGTATTCGAAGTTCAACGCTTGCCACTAGCTCGCATCCTTAGGGTGACTCAGCACCTTGTCTTTTTTATTTATCTCCGGATCATTTCCGTCGTCTTCCCGCTTCTTCTCCTCCCTATCCGTGTGCCAACGCAGGAGCTTTGCTACCTTAGGGTCCGCGAAATACCGCTGCAGACGAGGAGTGATCGGAAAGTACCACACCGATTTTCGAGGAGCTTTCTTCCTCTTCTTGTATCGAGTGACGCCGCACACCGGACATATGGTAGACTCTGCGTGCTCGTCCCGATAAATGATGCAATTGTTCATGCACACATGGTATTTCACGTGCGGTAAATCCAGAGGACACACGATTTTCTTCGCCTCCTCGAAACTGGTCGGGCACTTGTTCCCCTTGAGAAGACGTTCGTGCCAGAATGACATGTTCTCGTCGAAGCATGCGTCGGTCATTTTGTGTTTTACCTTCATCTCCAGAGCCATGACTGTTACTTTCAGGCGGGTATCCTCGGGCCTGCATCCTTCATACAATGGAGTAACCGCGTCTATCTCCAGTTGATCCAGCTTGGCTTTCTCTCTGGCGGCAGCTCTTGCGTTATCCGTCTGCTTGAGAAGCAGCTCTTGAATATGAGGGTCCTGCACCCAGCCTCCATCGTCGTCTGCTCCGGCATCTTCATCTTCATGATCATGCCCTTCGTCTTGATCATCCTCATCATCATGTACGACATGATCTTCTACATGATGACTGTGTACAGCATCACCGTCGTGATCATGTCCTGGAGATTCTTCGTCTTCTCGCCCGCCCTCGCCGCGGTGGTACTTGTCTTGTTGCCCTTCCTCATTTCTTGCCCGGCCCCCATGGACGACTTCATAGTCATCTTCGTCACCTTGCCACCGATAGCTATCCATGAAACCACGCAAGAGCAGGTGGTCCCGCACCTGCCCGGAATCCGGGTCCGCAATAAGGCTCTTCAGCTTGCATCTTCGACACGGACATCTTATCTCCATCTCGTTCTTTTGAAGCATCTCGGCCTTCGCGGAGCTCAAAAACCTATTCACGATGCCTTCGGTCATCCTGCGGACCATGGTCGCCTGCGGGGTAGAGCAAAATGATATTTTAGAACCAAGAAAAAATTTGGCATGACCTTCCCTAAAAATAGGACCAAAAAGAATGCATAGTGCCAAAATTCTCGCCGAAACGGAAATGAATCAACATTTCGGCAAAATATTGGCAACTATCGCATTTCAAATACCGGTACCTGCAAACACAAACATATATGCAACACCACAAACACATGCAACACCACAAACATACATAGATCTAGCTAGGCCACAAAAAGTGCATGTGCACATTGTTGGAGAGAGCTAGGGAGAAAAAAAGTAGATCTACATCATGAAGATAGCTTTCCCCTTACTTACCTATCAAAAAAGGTAATTTCACCACTTAATTTTGATGAATCTATGGTGGAAATAAGGTGAGGAGGAGGAGGCAGCCGAAAGCTTGGAGAAGGAGGTGGAGGGAATGAAGTGGGGAAAGTGAGTGGGTAGGTGTGGGGCTGTCCAAAATATCTTGTTGGCGTCCCAGGTTACTAATGGCGCACCACCTGCACATGCGCCATTAGTAACCCTGGTTACTAATGGCGCACCTGCAGGCGGTGTGCCATTAGTAGTTTTGCAGAAAAGTAAAAAAATATACTAATGGCGCACTTTTACAGGGTGTGCCATTAGTAGTTTAAACTACTAATGGCGCACGGTGAGGCGGTGCGCCATTAGTAGTTTTGCAAAAAAAGAATAAAAAAAATTCAGTACTGGCGCACTCCTTGTCTGGTGCGCCATTACTAGTTAGAACTAGTAATGGCGCACCAGACATAGGATGCACCATTAGTATGTATGTAAAAATAAAAATAAAAAAATTATCACTAGTGGCGCACCTGTTTTCTGGTGCGCCATTAGTGTCTTCCACACTAATGGCGCATCACCAACTGGTGCGCCATTAGTATATAGTAGTGGCGCACTACTTCCCTGGTGCACCATTAGTGTCAATCCTATCTATAGCCCTTTTCCTAGTAGTGAAACGGGCAAAAGAGGCAAACGGAGAAAAGAGAGAGAAGGAGATTGGGAAAGAGAGGGCGAATAAAACGGCAAGGGTGAAGTGGGGGAGAGGAAAACGAGAGGCAAATGGCAAATAATGTAATGCGAGAGATAGGGTTTGTGATGGGTGATACGTCCATTTTGCATCATGCTTTTATATCAATATTTATTGCATTATGGACTGTTATTTCACTTTATGTCACAATACTTATGGCTATTCTCTCTTATTTTACAAGGTTTACATAAGGAGGGAGAATGCCAGCAGCTGGAATTCTGGGCTAGAAAAGGAGCAAATATTAGAGACCTATTCTGCGCAACTCCAAAAGTCCTGAAACTCCACAGAACATCTTAAAATAAATAAAGAAAAATCCTCGCCAAAGATGAAGGCCAAGGGGCCCACACCCTGCTCACGAGGGTGGGGGCACCCCCCCTCCCCCAGGGCGCGCCCCCTACCTCGTGGGCCCCCTGGTGGCTCTCCGACGTCCATCTTCTCCTATATGAAGTCTTTCGATGAGAAAAAAATAAGAAGGAACTTTTCGGGACGAGACTCCGCCGCCATGAGGCGGAACCTTGGCGGAACCAATCTAGAGCTCCGGCAGAGCTGTTCTGCCGGGGATACTTCCCTCCGGGAGGGGGAAATCATCACCATCGTCATCACCAACGCTCCTCTCATCGGGAGAGGGCAGTCTCCATCAACATCTTCACCAGCACCATCTCATCTCCAAACCCTAGTTCATCTCTTGTATCCAATTCTTGTCTCAAAGTCCGGGATTGGTGCTAGTAGGTTGCTAGTAGTGTTGATTACTCCTTGTAATTGATGCTAGTTGGTTTATTTGGTGGAAGATCATATGTTCAGATCCTACATGCATATTATTACCCCTCTGATTATGAACATGAATATGCTTTGTGAGTAATTACGTTTGTTCCTGAGGACAAGGGAGAAGTCTTGCTATTAGTAGTCATGTGAATTTGGTATTCGTTTGATATTTTGATAAGATGTATGTTGTCTAGTCTCTAGTGGTGTTATGTGAACATCGACTACATAACACTTCACCATTATTTGGGCCTAGAGGAAGGCATTGGGAAGTAATAAGTAGATGATGGGTTGCTAGAGTGACATATGCTTAAACACTAGTTTATGCGTTGCTTCGTAAGGGGCTGATTTGGATCCACATGTTTCATGCTATGGTTAGGTTTACCTTAATACTTTTGTTGTAGTTGCAGATGCTTGCAATAGAGGTTAATCATAAGTGGGATTCTTGTTCAAGTAAGAATAGCACCCAAGCACCGGTCCACCCACATATCAAATTATCAAAGTATCGAACATGAACCATATGAACGTGATGAAAACTAGCTTGACGATATTCCCATGTGTCCTCGGGAGCGCTTTTCCTATTATAAGAGTTTGTTCCGGCTTGTCCTTTGCTACAAAAGGATTGGGCCACCTTGCTGCACTTTATTTACCTTTGTTACTTGTTGCTCGTTACAATTTATCTTATCACAAAACTATCTGTTACCACTTATTTCAGTACTTGCAGAGAATACCTTGCTGAAAACCGCTTATCATTTTCATCTGCTACTCGTTGGGTTCGACACTCTTACTTATCGAAAGG
This sequence comes from Triticum dicoccoides, assembly GCF_002162155.2. NCBI lineage: Eukaryota > Viridiplantae > Streptophyta > Magnoliopsida > Poales > Poaceae > Triticum > Triticum dicoccoides. The sequence goes on along the minus strand of NC_041390.1, from coordinate 535,620,328 downwards.
ACTACGATAGATCCCCTATACTTGTGGGTCATCAATGGGTACTTGGTATGTTGACTTTTTTGCGTAGACTCCCTGGCAACGGCGCCAGAAGTTCTTCTTGCTACCTCTTGAGCTTGCATTGGATTTCCCCGAAGAGGAAGGGATGATGCAGCAGAGTAGCGTAAGTATTTCCCTCAGTTTTTGAGAACCAAGGTATCAATCCAGTAGGAGACCACACTCAAGTCCCTCGTACCTGCACAAAACGATAGCTACTCGCAACCAACGCGATTAGGGGTTGTCAATCCCTTCACGGTCACTTACGAGAGTGAGATCTGATAGATATAATATTTTTGGTATTTTTGGTATAGAGATGCAAAGTGAAAAGTGAAAGGCAAAGTAGAAAGCAAAGCAAGATTAAAGTGATGGAGATTGATATGATGAGAATAGACCCGGGGGCCATAGGTTTCACTAGTGGCTTCTCTCAAGAGCATAAGTATTCTACGGTGGGTGAACAAATTACTGTTGAGCAATTGACAGAATTGAGCATAGTTATGAGAATATCTAGGCATGATCATGTATATAGGCATCACGTCCGTGACAAGTAGACCGAAACGATTCTACATCTACTACTATTACTCCACTCATCAACCGCTATCCAGCATGCATCTAGAGTATTAAGTTAAAAACAGAGTAATGCTTTAAGCAAGATGACATGATGTAGAGAGATAAATTCATGCAATATGAAATAAACCCCATCTTGTTATCCTCGATGGCAATGATGCAATACGTGCCTTGCTGCCCCTTCTGTCACTGGGAAAGGACACCGCAAGATCGAACCCAAAGCTAAGCACTTCTCCCATGGCAAGAACTACTAATCTAGTTGGCCAAACCAAACGGAAAATTCGAAGAGACTTGCAAAGATAAGCAATCATACATAAAAGAATTCAGAGAAGATTCAAATATTATTCATAGATAGACTTGATCATAAACCCACAATTCATCGGTCTCAACAAACACACCGCAAAAGGAAGATTACATCGAATAGATCTCCACGAGAGAGGGGCAGAACTTTGTATTGAGATCCAAAAAGAGAGAAGAAGCCATCTAGCTACTAACTATGAACCCGAAGGTGTGAGGTAAACTACTCACACTTCATCGGAGGGGCTATGATGATGTAGAAGCCCTCCGTGATGACGGCCCTCTCTGGCAGAGCTCCGGAACAGGCCCCAAGATGGGATCTCGTGGATACAGAAAGTTGCGGCGGTGGAATTAGGTTTTTGGCTCCTGTTCTGATCGTTTGGGGGTACGTAGGTATATATAGGAGGAAGGAGTACGTCGGTGGAGCACCGAGGGGTCCACGAGGCAGGGGGCGCGCCCCCCACCCTCGTGACCGCCTCTTTGACTCCTTGGAGTAGGGTCCAAGTCTCCTGGATCATGTTCGGTGAGAAAATCACGTTCCCGAAGGTTTTCTTCCGTTTGGACTCCGTTTGATATTCTGTTTCTCTAAAATACTGAAATAGGCAAAAAAAATAGCAATTCTGGGTTGGGCCTCCGGTTAATAGGTTAGTCCCAAAAATAATATAAAAGTGGAAAATAAAGCCCAATATAGTCCAAAACAGTAGATAATATAGCATGGAGCAATCAAAAATTATAGATACGTTGGAGACGTATCAACGTTGCACTTGCCGGGTCGAGATCTCATCAGTTGGTAGCTCTTTGTTCACCAAAAAACTGAGGATGGGCTGGGCCCACGAAGGTGCTGCGACTTCTACAACTGCCAGGACTGCAACTTGGACAAGGGCGGCTAGGCCGGGAGGCGGCGGGTTGGAGCCAGCAACCGCTTGCTGTGTTGATGAAGTCTCCGGGCCGATTGGTGCAGTCCTCAGGCTGAGTTCTGAAGTCCCCGGGCTAGTCGCTGCAGTCCCCGGGCCGGGTGCGACTGCTGCGACCCCCGGGCCGTCTGTCAGAACTCCCGTGCCGGCTAATTGAGCTCTCAAGTCGGATATGACTGCTTCAGGAGGAACCGGCACGAAGATAGAATCTGACTCTGGTGATGGCTTGACAGACGGTTTGAGAAGGCGCTGAAGGGTGACGCCGGTTGGTATTGCTTGACGGGTGGAGCCGATTCGTGCCAGGGCGTCTGCTTGGTCATTGTCGTTTCTTGGCACATGGAGAAACTCGCATCCGTCAAAATATCCACTGAGTTGTTGTACGAGGAAGCGGTAGCTCGCCATGTTTGCATCTTTGGTGTCTCAGTCGCCTGACGACTGCTCGACCACCAAGTCGGAGTCCCCATAGCACAAGATCCGGTGAATGCCGAGCTCTTTGGCAAGCCGGAGCCCGTGAATGAGTGCCTCGTATTCGGCGACGTTGTTAGAGGCGGCAAAGTAGATTTGCAGCACATATTTGAGCTTGTCGCCTTTAGGAGAGGTGAGGACGATGCCGGCTCCCAAGCCGGTGCGCATTTTGGAGCTGTCAAAATGCATCCGCCAATGGGTGGAGTCGGGCACTGGCGGCAAGTACTGGGTCTCGGCCCAGTCGACGAGGAAGTCAGCCAGTGCTTGTGACTTGATGGTGGTGCGAGGCTAGTAGTAGATGGTGTAGGGGGCCAGATATATGGCCCATTTGGCCACTTGGCCCGAAGCATCCCGGCTTCCAATGATCTCGGCCAGTGGAGCTGTGCAGACCACAGTGATTGGATACACTTGAAAGTACGGTTTCAATTTTTGGCGGCAAAGTGCACACCGTAGCACATCTTCTGGTAGTGGGGTAGTTTTGCAATGAGGTCGACAGGACTTCACTCAAATAATATACCGGTCTCTGGACTGGTAGGGCTTTGCCTTCCTCCTTGCGCTCTACCACGATGATTGTGCTGACCACTCGGCTGGTGGCGGCGATGTATAGGAGCGTGGGCTCCTTAGGAGTCGGAACCACCAGGACAGGTGGAGTAGTCAACATCTTCTTCAACTGGAGAAAAGCTTCGTCAGCCTTGTGGTTCCACTTGAAAAAAGTGGTCTTCTTCATGAGTTGGTATAGGGGGAGAGCCTTCTCGCCCAGCCAACTGATGAATCGGCTGATGGATGCCAAACAGCCGGTGAACTTCTGTACGTCCAGCAGTCGGCTGGGTACTTCCATCCTCTCAATGGCCTTGATCTTCACAGGGTTGCATTCTATGCCGCGTTCGGAGACCAGGAAACCAAGAAGCTGGCCGGCTGGTACTCCAAAGACGCATTTCTCTGGGTTGAGCTTGATTTGAAATTGGTGCAAGTTCTCAAAGGTCTCCTTGAGGTCTTCTAGCAGCATTCCACGCTTCTCCATCTTCACCACCACATCGTCCATGTAAACGTGGGTGTGTCTGCCGAGTTGCTTGAGGAGGCACTTCTGCATGCAACGTTGAAAGGTGGCGTCGGCATTCCTCAAGCCGAACGTCATAGTCAAGTAGCAGAAGGCTCCAAATGGCGTGATGAAGGCGGTCTTCAGTCTGTCAGCCGGGTTCAACTTGATCTGATGGTATCCTGAATATGCATCCAAAAAACTCAACAGCTCGCATCCGGCTGTGGAGTCTATTACTTGGTCGATTCTTGGTAAAGCAAACGGGTCCTTGGGGCATGCTTTGTTGAGGCTGGTGTAATCAATACACATACGCCACTGCTTGCTCTTCTTCAACACAAGGACCGGTTTGGCCAACCACTCTGGAAAGAACACCTCCATGATGAAGCCGGCTGCCAGTAGCCGGGAAATTTCTTCTCCGACGACTCTTCTCTTCTCTTCTGACAGGCGGCGCAAGGGCTGCCTGACTGGCTTGGAATCAGACCAGACGTGTAATTTGTGCTTGGCGAAATCCGTCGGGACACCTGGCATGTCTTTGGGGGATCATGCGAAGATGTCCCGATTCTCACGGAGGAAATCGACGAGCTTGCCTTCCTATTTGCTGTCGAGGTTTGTACCTATGACAGCGTACCTCTTCGGGTGCTCTGGGTCCAAGGGTATCTTCTTTGTTTCTTTGGCCGCCTTGAAAGAGCCCTCAGCTTCTGACTCCTTGGGATCGGGCGACATCTCTGGCTGCTTGCTTGCCATCGCCACAACCTGGTCAAGGAGCCGCTTCTCAGCTGCAATCATGAGGGACTCGGCCAATCGACTGCTCTCTGCTGCGCAGGTGGACGACTTCTTGTAGTCGCCAGTTATGTCAGAATCCCCTTGGAACTCGGCATCTTCATCTTGAGGTAGGCATAGTGGGGAACAGCCATGAACTTGGCCAGGAAGGCTGGCCAAGTAATGCATGGTATGGGCTCTCAAGGTCCACCACTTCAAACCATACTGACTCTCGGCGAAAATGATCTTTGTCTTTGAAAGAGGACGTCTATCAAAATCTTGTCGATTGGTGAGCAGGAAAGGCCAGGAACTATGCCATGGAATACTGTCCGGCTGGGCCGAAGCTGCCTCTGTCTGATTCCTAATTTCTCCATGGTATCCTTGTATAGGATGATAATGGTGCTACCTCCGTCTATCAGGACTCGGGAGAAGCGAGCTGCTCGCTTGTCCGTGGCAAAGTTGGCGTCCAAAATCAGGGCATAGGAGTCGGGCTTAGGCATCACCTCCGGGTGGTCAGCTCTGCTCCAGCTGATGGGCTTTTCAGACCAATGCATGAACTCTGGGGTCTCTGATGATACCGCATTTACTTCTTGTTGCTGCAGCCGCCTACTGCGACGATCATCGGCCACACTAGTGAAGATGACATAGGCTCCATGCTCTTCTGGGTATTTGTCTTGTATTGCACCGACTGGTCTGACCGCCGGCTGCTGGGGGGAGGAGGAGGCGGCTGCCCAGCAGGCGGAGGTGGCATGAGGCCGTCTCCCTTGACGATCCTGGTGAGCCAGTGGCACTTCCGAGTGGTGTGGTTGGACGGCTTCGCAGCACTATGGAATTTGCAGGGAGCATCCAAAGTCTGCTCATATGAGAAAGCCGGCAACCATTTGGGCTTGCCGCCCATCTGTCGTTTGGGCGGAGGCCGCCCTTCCGGCTGCTGGTCTTCGGCTGTTGCCACCTGTCGGCTGGTGGAAGCCGGCTGCGTGGCCTTGCGCTTGTGGTCGTTCTGTTGTTGACGCCGACAGGCGTCTCCAGCTGGGGTTCGAGGAGCCTGAGGAGCCGCCTTGCCAGTCACACTAACTTGGATTTCCGCTTTCATGGAGGAGTCGGCCGTGGCATATTTGTCTGCTATGATCAGCAGCTCGTCGAGGGTCTCTGGCTCGTCGCAGAGGAGCTTGTGCTTGAGGAGGGTGCCCTCTCAGCACTCGGCGGTGAAGTATTCGATGTCCTGCACCTCGTGCACGCCCTCACGGGAGTTACGGAGCTCGGCCCAGCGCGTGAGGTAGTCGCGAGTTGACTCGTTGGGGACTTGCACGCACAAGGAAAGCTGGCGAGGTTTGGGAGGCCGCTTGTACGTGCTGGTGAAGTTGCGGACGAAGGCATCGGTGAAGTCGACCCAACTGTTGATGCCACGGGGCTTCAAGCTGTTCAGCCAAGTCCGGGTCGTGCCCTGGAGCATGAGCGGAACATACTTCACGGCAACACGCTTGTTGCCGTTTGCTATGCTGACTGCTGTGGAGTAGTCAACCAGCCAATCTTCCGGCTTCACAGAGCCGGTGTATTTGGGCGTGTCTCTTGGGAGTGTGAACCCTCTGGGGAAAGGCTCGTCTCAAATGCGGGGGGCGAAGCACGGCGGGCCCAGCTCATCTTCTTCTTCAAGCACCAGGGATCGGTGGAGACGGTCGATCCGGTGGCGGGCATCATTCTCTCCGACTCCCTCTCGGCGGCCAAGACGGTCGCCGAGTGTCAGGTGGTCAACAGGCGGCGGGGAGACTCGCCTTTCCCTGCGAGGGGGAGGAGGCGGACAGTCGTCCCGTCGTTCCACTGCTCTTGGCCGGCCGTCTTGGTCGTGCTCTATGGTGATATGAGTCCGACTGCGGCTAGCAGCCGGCTCCTTGTCCTTTTTTCCACGGACGCCACCGGTCGGTGTCCGAGATGTCGCGCCTTGGTCTCGGCAGGGGTGCAGGTCGTCATTCTGCTGACGCAGCACGTCGGTGCGGCAGCCGGCCTCGTTCTGCTCGGCAGCCGCGTCGAGGATCCGCTGAACGCGCTCCGCCATCAGGCGATGCTCCTCGCCCTCGAACTTGTCCAGCTTGTCTGCTGCCGCTTGGGCAGCTCGGATGGTTTCCACCGGCGTGGCGTAAATGGGGCGATCTGCCCCGAACAGGTTGGCGATGGCCACGCCACGCTGCTGGACAACGCCAAGGTGGCTGGGCCCGGTGGCAGCCGGTGTGCCGCCCACAGTGCGGTCCATCTCGTGCTGATAGGCCTCCGACAGGCATCTCATGCTGGCTAGCTTTTTGGCGCCTTCGACAAGCTGAAGGCGGCGCGCCTTCAGCATCTCGGCGTCGGCGTCTTCAGGAATGTGCGCGGTCAGGTCTTGTAGTGTCGCATCAAGCGGGTCGCGAGCACCTCCGTCGGAGTGCTCGCCATGACCGATGACAAGTACCTCCGTGACGGTGCTTCCGTCGCTCTCCGCGTGAGGGAGCGGCTCATCGTAGACCACCACGTTGGTGGCGAACGCGTCGAGCGACGCGGTGTCGGAGTCGACCAGCATCAGGTCGGTGTTGCCTACGGACTCCAAGTCCACAACAGGATCGCTGGCGACGTGGAGTTGGTCGAGGAGGCCCGCGAGGAGGCTCTCGGGGTCGCATGTGCCCGCGTCGGATGCGGGCTCGTCGGAGAGGCGGACCTCGCCGACTAGATCGGCGAGGCAACTGGCCACGCAGACGATTTCCGCGCCAAGCAGCGCGTCGGCGCAGACTCCGTCTGGCGTGCCAGGCTGGCTGCGCTCGCCAGGGAGAAAAGGGGTTCCTGTCCAGAACAGGTCTCCGGACAACAGTGCACCTCGCCCCATGGTGGGCGCCAAATGTCGGGGGTTGGGTGCGACATATGCCAAAGGGTGGCTTATCATGGTGGGAGCGAGTAGAACGTCGCCGGTGCCCGGAAGCGGCATTAGGCGTAGACACGAACGTCGACGTACTTTACCCAGGTTCGGGGCTCTCCTAGGAGATAACACCCCTAATCCTGCTTTACGGGGTCTCCGGATGATCACTAAGGCAAAGTGAGTACAAGGGTGCTCCTCGAGCTGTATGCTGGAGGTAGGAGAAGGCAAGGCTAGCTTTCTCCTTCCTATATCTCTGGTCTAGTTCTAATGGGTCTGAACCCTTTGAATGGGTGCCCTAGGGGGTTTATATAGGCCTACCCCCCAGGGGTACAAGGGTAATATGATTGGGCGCAGGCCCAGCCGTCAGTCTCTTCGGCCGCCGACTTCTCCGCCGACTGTTGGGGCCCGCCGATCGGGGTGCCCTGCCGACTGGTCAGGTATGGAGCCGACAGGCCGTACCCGCCGCTTGGGGGTCTTGCCGGCTGCTGATCACTATAGCCGCACTTCTAATGACGCAGTCTTGGTCGAAGGATCATGGCTACAGCACCGCCGTCATGGCGGGCGATTACTGTAGCCACTCCCCGTCTAGTCTAGTTAATGGCGCGTGGTGCCCGTGGGAGGAGCAGGCCGACTCCTAGGGGCCGACTCCCATCGGGTCCGATTGGTAGGGCTCTTCACCGTCTTCTGGACTCTCGCTGACTGGTGGGGCCCGTCGTCCTTGGGCCATATAGATAGGCCGTCATGGGAGCAGGACTCCGCCTGCCCGTGGTGACATCAGGGCTGGCATGGCAACAGTGCCACACCGGGCGGGGCTCCTCATTGGTACAGCGCACTGTGGCCGCACCAGCCCTTAGGAAGGGGAGGGGATGGGCTGCACTGTAGCCATTCCCGCCCCGTCCCCCTTGATGTGGGTACGGGCTTCGAAGGGGCCGCGGGCCGACTCCTCAGAGCCGGCTTCTCTGGAAGCCGCCTGGCAGGACTCGGCTCATCTCGACCTCGCCTTCTGGACTCGGCCGTCATGGGCAGCCGGCTATTTCTCCAGTCGGCTCCTAGAAGGCGGCTTTTTACCTTGGCATCCTAAGGGGCACGGTCAGCCCCGATGTCTTGAAAGGTTATGGGCGTCGGGTTAGCCTACCCATGGCCTATTACTCCGACAGAGTTCGCCATGAAGGACTTGGGTCCTTTGCACTGAAGGAAATATTCCCTAGAGGCAATAATAAAGTTATTATTTATTTCCTTATATCATGATAAATGTTTATTATTCATGCTAGCATTGTATTAACCGGAAACATAATACATGTGTGAATACATAGACAAACAGTATGTCACTAGTATGCCTCTACTTGACTAGCTCGTTGAATCAAAGATGGTTAAGTTTCCTAGCCATAGACATGAGTTTTCATTTGATTAACGGGGTCACATCATTAGAGAATGATGTGATTGATTTGACCCATTCTGTTAGCATAGCACTTGATCGTTTAGTTTGTTGCTATTGCTTCCTTCTTGACTTATACATGTTCCTATGACTATGAGATTATGCAACTCCCCTTTACCGGAGGAACACTTTGTGTGCTACCAAACGTCACAACGTAACTGGGTGATTATAAAGGTGCTCTACAGGTGTCTCCAAAGGTACGTGTTGGGTTGGCGAGTTTTGAGATTAGGATTTGTCACTCCAATTGTCGGAGAGGTATCTCTGGGCCCACTCGGTAATGCACATCACTATAAGCCTTGCAAGCATTGCAACTAATGAATTAGTTGCGGTATGATGTGTTACGGAACGAGTAAAGAGACTTGCCGGTAACGAGATTGAACTAGGTATTAAGATACCGACCATCGAATCTCGGGCAAGTAACATACCGATGACAAAGGGAACAACGTATGTTGTTATGCGGTCTAACCGATAAAGATCTTCGTAGAATATGTAGGATCCAATATGAGCATCCAGGTTCCGCTATTGGTTATTGACCGGAGACGTGTCTCGGTCATGTCTACATTGTTCTCAAACCCGTAGGGTCCGCACGCTTAACGTTACGATGACAGTTTCATTATGAGTTTATATGTTTTGATGTACCGAAGGTTGTTCGGATTCCCGGATGTGATCACGGACATGACGAGGAGTCTCGAAATGGTCGAGACATGAAGATTGATATATTGGAAGCCTATGTTTGGACATCGGAAGTATTCCGGGTAAAATCGGCATTTTACCGGAGTACCGAGAGGTTACCGGAACCCCTCGGTAACCTAATGGGCCTTAATGGGCCTAGTGGAGGAAGTGGAGAGGAGGCCAAGGGGCAGCCGTGCGCCCCTCCCCCCCCCCAACCAAGTCCGAATTGGACAAGGAGGGGGGCGCCCCCCCCCTTTCCTTTCCCCTCTCTCTCCTCCCCCCCCCAAGTC
>NC_041390.1:535603856-535610602 GCF_002162155.2 Triticum dicoccoides | reverse complement strand
GTCCTACTCCCGGTAGGAGTAGGACTCCTCCTGGCACGCCCCTTGCCTGGCCGCACCTCCTCCCCCTTGCTCCTTTATATACGGGGGCAGGGGGGCACCCCATAGACACAACAGTTGATCTCTTAATCTCTTAGCCGTGTGCGGTGCCCCCCCCCCCTCCACCATAATCCTCGATAATATTGTAGCAGTGCTTAGGCGAAGCCCTGCGATGGTAGAACATCAAGATCGTCAGCACGTCATCATGCTGACGGAACTCTTCCCCGACACTCTGCTGGATCGGAGTCCGGGGATCGTCATCGAGCTGAACGTGTGCTAGAACTCGGAGGTGTCGTAGTTTCGGTGCTTGATCGGTCGGGCCGTGAAGACGTACGACTACATCAACCGTGTTTTAATAACGCTTCCGGTTTCGGTCTACGAGGGTACATGGACAACACTCTCCCCTCTCGTTGCTATGCATCACCATGATCTTGCGTGTGCGTAGGAATTTTTTTTGAAATTGCTACGTTACCCAACAGTGGCATCCGAGCCAGGTTTTATGCGTTGATGTAATATGCACGAGTAGAACACAACTGAGTTGTGGGCGATATAAGTCATACTGCTAACCAGCATGTCATACTTTGGTTCGGCGGTATTGTTGGATGAAGCGGCCTGGACCGACATTACGCGTACGCTTACGCGAGACTGGTTTTACCGCCGTGTTATGCACACAGGTGACTAGCGGGTGTCAGTTTCTCCAACTTTAGTTGAACCGAGTGTGGCTACGCCCGGTCCTTGAGAAGTTTAAAACAGCATTAACTTGACAAACTATCGTTGTGGTTTTGATGCGTAGGTAAGAACGGTTCTTGCTAAGCCCGTAGGAGCCACGTAAAATTTGCAACAACAAAGTAGAGGACGTCTAACTTGTTTTTGCAGGGCATGTTGTGATGTGATATGGTCAAGACGTGATGAGATATAAGTTGTTATATGAGATGATCATGTTTTGTTGAAGTTATCGGCAATTGGCAGAAGCCTTATGGTTGTCTCTTTATTGCATAAGATGCAAGTGCGAAATAATTGCTTTACTTTATCGCTATGTGATAGCAATAGTTGCAAGAGCAATAGTTGGCGAGACGACCATGTGACGACACATTGATATAGATCAAGATGATGGAGATCATGGTGTCATGCCGGTGACGATAGAGATCATGACAGTACTTTGGAGATGGAGATCAAAGGCGCAAGATGATCATGGCCATATCATGTCACATATTATGATTGCATATGATGTTTATCTTTTATGCATCTTATATTGCTTAGTTCGACGGTAGCTTTATAAGATGATCCCTTAGTAAAATTTCAAGGTATAAGTGTTCTCCATGTGTATGCACCGTTGCCAAAGTTCGTCGTGCCCAGAAACCACGTGATGATCGGGTGTGATAAGCTCTACGTCCATCTACAACGGGTGCAAGCCAGTTTTGCACATTCAGAATACTCAGGTTAAACTTGACGAGCCTAGCATATGCAGATATGGCCTCGAAACACTGGAGACCGAAAGGTCGAGCATGAATCATATAGTAGATATGATCAACATAATGATGTTCACCATTGAAAACTACTCCATTTCACGTGATGATCGGTTATGGTTTAGTTGATATGGATCACTTAGATGATTAGAGGGATGTCTATCTAAGTGGGAGTTCTTAAGTAATATGATTAATTGAACTTTAATTTATCATGAACTTAGTCCTGATAGTATTTGCATATCTATGTTGTAGATCAATAGCTCACGTTATTGCTTCCCTATTTTATTTTTGATATGTTCCTAGAGAAAACTAAGTTGAAAGATGTTAGTAGCAATGATGCGGATTGGATCCGTGATCTGAGGATTATCCTCATTGCTGCACAGAAGAATTATGTCCTTAATGCACCGCTAGGTGACAGACCTATTGCAGGAGCACATGCAGACGTTATGAACGTTTGGCTAGCTCAATATGATGACTACTTGATAATTTAGTGCACCATGCTTAAACGGCTTAGAATCGGGACTTCAAAGACGTTTTGAACATCATGGACCATATGAGATGTTCCATGAGTTGAAGTTAATATTTCAAGCAAATACCCGAGTTGAGAGATATGAAGTATCCAACAAGTTCTATAGCTAAAAGATGGAGGAGAATAGCTCAAGCAGTGAGCGTGTGCTCAGATTGTCTGGGTACTACAATCGCTTGAATCAAGTGGGAGTTAATCTTCCAGATAAGATAGTGATTGACAGAATTCTCTAGTCACCATCACCAAGTTAGTAGAAATTCGTGATGAACTATGATATGCAAGGGATAACGGAAACGATTCCCAAGCTCTTCATAATGCTGAAATCAACGAAGGTAGAAATCAAGAAAAATATCAAGTGTTGATGGTAGACAAAACCACTAGTTTCAAGAAAAGGGCATAGGGAAGAAGGGGAACTTCAAGAAGAACGGCAAGCAAGTTGCTGCTCAAGTGAAGAAGCCCAATTCTGGTCCTAAGCCTGAGACTAAGTGCTTCTACTGCAAAGGGACTGGTCACTAGAAGCAGAACTGCCCCAAGTATTTGGCGGATAAGAACGATGGAAAGTGAACAAAGGTATATTTGATATACAGATTATTGATGTGTATTTTACTAGTGTTCGTAGCAACCCCTCGGTATTTGATACTGGTTCAGTTGCTAAGAGTAGTAACTCGAAACGGGAGTTGCAGAATGAACAGAGACTAGTTAAGGGTGAAGTGACGATGTGTGTTGGAAGTGGTTCCAAGATTGATATGATCATCATCGCACACTCCATATACTTTTGGGATTAGTGTTGAACCTAAATAAGTGTTATTTGGTGTTTGCATTGAGCATGAATATGATTTGATCATGTTTATTGCAATACGGTTATTCATTTAAGTAAGAGAATAAATTGTTGTTCTGTTTACATATATGGTTACACACCCAATGAAAATGGTTCGTTGGATCTCGATCGTAGTGATACACATATTCATAATATTGAAACCAAAAGATGCAAAGTTAATAATGATAGTGCAACTTATTTGTGGCACTGCCGTTTAGGTCATATTGGTGTAAAGCGCATGAAGAAACTCCATGCTGATGGACTTTTTGAATCACTTGATTATGAATCAGTTGATGCTTGCGAACCATGCCTCATGGGCAAGATGACTAAGACTCCGTTCTCCAGAACAATGCAGCAAGCAACAGATTTGTTGGAAATCATGCATACTGAAGTATGTGGTCCGATGTATATTGAAGCTCGCGGCAGGTATCATTATTTTCTAATCTTCACAGATGATTTGAGCAGATATGAGTATATCTACTTGATGAAACACAAGTCTGAAACATTTGAAAAGTTCAAAGAATTTCAGAGTGAAGTGGAGAATCATCGTAACAAAATAAAAGTTTCTACGATATGATCATAGAAGTAAAATATTTGAGTTGCGAGTTTGGCCTTCAGTTAAAACAATGTGAAATAGTTTCACTACTCACGCCACCTGGAACACCACAGTGTAATGGTGTGTCCGAACGTCGTAACCGTGCTTTATTAGATATGGTGCGATCTATGACGTCTCTTACTGATTTACCGCTATCGTTTTGGGGTTATGCATTAGAGACAGCTACATTCACATTAAATAGGGCACCATCTAAATCCGTTGAGACGACACCGTATGAACTATGGTTTGGCAAGAAACCTAAGTTGTCGTTTCTTAAAGTTTGAGGTTGCAATGCTTATGTGAAAAAGTTTCAACCTGATAAGCTCAAACCCAAATCGGAGAAGTGCGTCTTCATGGGATACCCAAAATAAAATGTTGGGTACACCTTCTATCACAGATCCGAAGGCAAGATATTCGTTGCTGAGAATGGATCCTTTCTAGAGAAGGAGTTTCTCTCGAAAGAAGTGAGTGGGAGGAAAGTAGAACTTGATGAGGTAACTGTACCTGCTCCCTTATTGGAAAGTAGTTCATCACAGAAATCTGTTCCTGTGACTACTACACCAATTAGTGAGGAAGCTAATGATGATGAGCATGTAACTTCAGATCAAGTTACTACCGAACCTCGTAGGTAAACCAGAGTGATATCTGCACCAGAGTGGTACGGTAATCTTGTTCTAGAGGTCATGTTACTTGACATTGACGAGCCTACGAACTATGAGGAAGCGATAATGAGCCCAGATTCCGCGAAATGGCTTGAGGCCATGAAATCTGAGATGAGATCCATGTATGAGAACAAAGCATGGACTTTGATTGACTTGCCCATTGATCGGCAAGCCATTGATATTAGATGGATCTTCAAGAGGATGACAAACGCTGATAGTAGCGTTACTATCTACAAAGCTATAATTGCCGCAAAAAGGTTTTCAACAAGTTCAAGATGTTGACTACGATGAGAGTTTCTCACTCGTATCTATGCTTAAGTCTGTCCGAATCATGTTAGCAATTGTCACATTTTATGAAATCTGTCAAGTGGATAAACAAGACCGCATTCCTTAATGGATTTATTAAAGAAGAGTTGTATATGATGCAACCAGAAGGTTTTGTCAATCCTAAAGGTACTAACAAAATATGCAAGCTCCAGCGATCCATCTATGGACTGGTGCAAGCATCTCGGAGTTGGAATATACGCTTTGATAAGTTGATCAAAGCATATAGTTTTATACAGACTTGCGGTGAAGCCTGTATTTACAAGAAAGTGAGTGGGAGCATTATAGCATTTCTGATAAGTATATGTGAATGACATATTGTTGATCGGAGGTAATGTAGAATTATTCTGCAAAGCATAAAGGAATGTTTGAAAGGAGTTTTTCAAAGAAAGACCTCGGTGAAGCTGCTTACATATTGAGCTTCAAGATCTATAGAGATAGATCAAGACGCTTGATAAGTTTTTCAATGAGTACATACCTTGACAAGATTTCGAAGTAGTTCAAAACGGAACAGTCAAAAAGGAGTTCTTGCCTGTGTTACAAGGTGTGAGGTTGAGTAAGACTCAAAACCCGACCACGGCAGGAGATAGAGAGAGAGAGTGAAAGTCATTCCCTATGCCTCAGCCATAGGTTCTATAAAGTATGCCATGCTGTGTACCAGACCTATTGTGTACCCTGCCCTGAGTTTGGCAAGGGAGTACAATAGTGATCTAGGAGTAGATCACTGGACATTGGTTAAAATTATCCTTAGTGGAATAAGGATATGTTTCTCGATTATGGAGGTGACAAAAGGTTCGTCGTAAAGGGTTACGTCAATGCAAGTTTTGACACTGATCCAGATGACTCTAAGTCTTAATCTGGATACATATTGAAAGTGGGAGCAATTAGCTAGAGTAGCTCCATGCAGAGCATTGTTGACATAGAAATTTGCAAAATACATATGGATCTGAATGTGGCAGACCCGTTGACTAAACTTCCCTCACAAGCAAAACATGATCACACCTTAGTACTCTTTGGGTATTAATCACATAGCAATGTGAACTAGATTATTGACTCTAGTAAACCCTTTGGGTGTTGGTCACAAGACAATGTGAACTATGGGTGTTAATCACATGGTGATGTGAACTATTGATGTTAAATCACATGGCGATGTGAACTAGATTATTGACTCTAGTGAAAGTGGGAGACTGAAGGAAATATGCCCTAGAGGCAATAATAAAGTTATTATTTATTTCCTTATATCATGATAAATGTTTATTATTCATGCTAGAATTGTATTAACCGGAAACATAATACATGTGTGAATACATAGACAAACAGTATGTCACTAGTATGCCTCTACTTGACTAGCTCGTTGAATCAAAGATGGTTAAGTTTCCTAGCCATAGACATGAGTTGTCATTTGATTAACGGGGTCACATCATTAGAGAATGATGTGATTGACTTGACCCATTCCGTTAGCAAAGCACTTGATCGTTTAGTTTGTTGCTATTGCTTCCTTCATGACTTATACATGTTCCTATGACTATGAGATTATGCAACTCCCGTTTACCGGAGGAACACTTTGTGTGCTACCAAACGTCACAACGTAACTGGGTGATTATAAAGGTGCTCTACAGGTGTCTCCAAAGGTACATGTTGTGTTGGCGTATTTCGAGATTAGGATTTGTCACTCTGATTGTCGGAGAGGTATCTCTGGGCCCACTCGGTAATGCACATCACTATAAGCCTTGCAAGCATTGCAACTAATGAGTTAGTTATGGGATGATGTGTTATGGAACGAGTAAAGAGACTTGCTAGTAACGAGATTGAACTAGCTATTAAGATACCGACGATCGAATCTCGGGCAAGTAACATATCGATGACAAAGGGAACAACATATGTTGTTATGTGGTCTGATCGATAAAGATCTTCGTAGAATATGTAGGAGCCAATTTGAGCATCCAGGTTCCGCTATTGGTTATTGACCGGAGACGTGTCTCGGTCATGTCTACATTGTTCTCGAACCCGTAGGGTCCGCATGCTTAACATTACGATGACAGTTTCATTATGAGTTTATATGTTTTGATGTACCGAAGGTTGTTTGGAGTCCCGGATGTGATCACGGACATGACGAGGAGTCTTGAAATGGTTGAGACATGAAGATTGATATATTGGAAGCCTATGTTTGGACATCGGAAGTGTTCCGGGTAAAATCGGCATTTTACCGGAGTACTGGGAGGTTACCGGAACCCCCCGGTAACCTAATGGGCCTTAATGAGCCTAGTGGAGGAAGTGGAGAGGAGGCTAAGGGGCAGCCGCGCGCCCCTCCCCCCCCCCC
>NC_041390.1:535602151-535603518 GCF_002162155.2 Triticum dicoccoides | reverse complement strand
CCCCCAAGTCCTAGTCCAACATGGAAAAGGGGGGAGTCCTACTCCCGGTAGGAGTAGGACTCCTCCTGCCACGCCCCTTGCCTGGCCGCACCTCCTCCCCCTTGCTCCTTTATATACGGGGGCAGGGGGCACCCCATAGGCACAACAATTGATCTCTTGATCTCTTAGCCGTGTGCGGTGCCCCCCCTCCACCATAATCCTCGATAATATTGTAGCAGTGCTTAGGCGAAGCCCTACGACGGTAGAACATCAAGATCGTCACCATGCCGTCGTGCTGACGGAACTCTTCCCCGACACTCTGCTGGATCGGAGTCCGGGGATCGTCATTGAGCTAAACGTGTGCTAGAACTCAGAGGTGCCGTAGTTTCGGTTCTTGATCGGTCGGGCCGTGAAGACATACGACTACATCAACCACGTTATAAATCTTCCGCTTTCGGTCTACGATGGTACGTGGACAACACTCTCCCCTCTTGTTGCTATGCATCACCATGATCTTGCGTGTGCGTAGGAATTTTTTTTAAATTGCTACGTTACCCAACATGCACTACTTCCTCGGTGTTGAGGTGGTGCGGCGTCCGGATGGCTTCTTCCGTCATCAGCGGAATTACGCTCATGAGCTCCTGGAGCGTGCCGGCATGCTTAACTGCAAGCTCGCCGCTACGCCTGTTGATACGAAGGCCAAGCTTTCTGCCACGGATGGTTCTCCTACTTCGGATGCTGCTTTCTATCGGTCAATTGTTGGTGCTCTCTAGTACCTCACTCTGACTCGACCGGAGATCTAGTATGCCGTGCAGCAGGTGTGTCTTCATATGCATGCTCCTTGAGACGTTCACTGGGCTGCCGTCAAGCAGGTTCTCCGCTATATCCGTGGCACTATGGATCTTGGCATCACGCTTCACGCCTCTGCCGACACCGCCCTCACCGTCTACTCCGATGCAGATTGGGCGGGCTGTCCTGACACTCGTCACTCCACTTCGGGCTATTGTGTCTACCATGGACCCTCACTTATCTTGTGGCCGTCCAAGAGACAGCCGACGGTCTCCCGTTCCAGTGCTGAGGCTGAGTATCATGCAGTGGCCAACGCCGTCGCCGAGTGTTCGTGGCTCCGCCAGCTGCTTCAGGAGCTCTCTTACCCTGTTGACCGTGCCACGGTGGTCTACTCCGACAACGTCTCGGTGGTCTACCTCTCCGCTAACCCGGTGCATCATCGACGGACCAAGCATATTGACTTAGATATTCATTTTGTTCAGGAACAGGTGTCCCTCGGGCATATTCGTGTTTTACACGTCCCTACTTCCCAACAATTTGTCGATATCATGACCAAGGGCTTGCCTACGGCGTCATTTGAGGAATTCCGGTCCAGTCTT
>NC_041390.1:535588133-535601957 GCF_002162155.2 Triticum dicoccoides | reverse complement strand
GAGTCTATGTGTTATGTGCATATTGTGTGTTGGGCCCGTCTCCTAGTTCCATGTATAGTTGAGGTCCGTGGCCCACCTTTGTACATCATATATACGTGCCTATGCACGAAGAGCAATACATCGTGCAATTACAACATCTTACAGTTGGTAAATCCAGAAATTGGTGAAGCGGGTCGATCCCGATCACAAAGGGCAGCGGGGAGAGAGGGTCCCCATGCCGAAGGCATCGTCCGTGGATGATGGGTAAGCGATCCACCCCATTCAAATTGGCTGCCAGTCCGTTTGCCTATCGGCATTAAATAGGCTGGTGGCCGAGAAGCCCACTCTATCGCCCGCATTGGAAGAGCACATCACTTGGCCTGGCAGGCGCCCGCTATTTATACATGCCCATGCTCGACATGATGCACACCAGACTAAGACTGCCTCCATTCCTCCTCCATGCACCACTTTCGCCATCACTGTGAGCTCTAGAGCGATGTTGGTGATCTTTTCGACGGAGCAGAAGCACGAGTTGGCCAGTCTTGCGGCCGTCAACAGGCCCGTCGTGCTGAAGGAAATATGCCCTAGAGGCAATAATAAAGTTGTTATTTATATTTACTTATATCATGATAAATGTTTATTATTCATGCTAGAATTGTATTAACCGGAAACTTAGTACATGTGTGAATACATAGACAAACAGAGTGTCACTACTATGCCTCTACTTGACTAGCTCGTTAATCAAAGATGGTTAAGTTTCCTAACCATAGACATGAGTTGTCATTTGATAAACGGGATTATGTCATTAGAGAATGATGTGATTGACATGACCCATCTGTTAGCTTAGCACTATGATCGTTTAGTTTATTGCTATTGCTTTCTCCATAACTTATACATGTTCCTATGACTATGAGATTATGCAACTCCCGAACACCGGAGGAACACTTAGTGTGCTATCAAACGTCACAACGTAACTGGGTGATTATAAAGTTGCTCTACAGGTGTCTCCGATGGAGTTTGTTGAGTTAGCATAGATCGAGATTTGGATTTCTCACTCCGATTGTTGGAGAGGTATCTCTGGCCCTCTCGGTAATGCACATCATTATAAGCCTTGCAAGCAATATGACTAATGAGTTAGTTGCGGGATATTGCATTACGGAACGAGTAAAGAGACTTGCCGGTAACGAGATTGAACTAGGTATGATGATACCGACGATCGAATCTCGGGCAAGTAACATACCGATGACAAAGGGAACAACGTATGTTGTTATGCGATTTGACCGATAAAGATCTTCGTAGAATATGTAGAAACCAATATGAGCATCCAGATTCCGCTATTGGTTATTGACCGGAGATGAGTCTCGGTCATGTCTACATAGTTCTTGAACCCGTAGGGTCCGCACGCTTAATGTTCGATGACGATTGGTATTATGAGTTTATGTGATTTGATGTACCAAAGGTTGTTCGGAGTCACGGATGTGAACACGGACATGACGAGGAGTCTCGAAATGGTCGAGATATAAAGATTGATATATTGGATGACTATATTCGGACACCGGAATAGTTCTGAGGGTCACCGGATATATATCGGAGTGCCAGAAGGGTTATCGGAACCACCGAAGAAGTAATGGGCCTTATTGGGCCTAGGGGGAGAGAGAGAGAGGGGCAGCCAAGGGCTGCCCCCCCCCCATGGGCCTATTCCGAATTGGACTAGGGGGAGGGGCGGCGCCCCCTCCTTCCTTCTCTTTCCCCTCTCCTTCCTTCTTCTCCTAGTAGTACTAGGAAAGGGGGGATCCAACTCCTACTTGGAGTAGGATTGCCCCCCTTGGGCGCGCCCTATGAGGGCCGGCCGGCCTCCCCCTTCCTCCTTTATATACGGGGGCATGGGGGCACCCTAGAACACACAAGTTGATCTCTTAGCTGTGTGTGGTGCCCCCTCCACAGATTTCCACCTCGGTCATATTGTCGTAGTGCTTAGGCGAAGCCCTGCGTCGGTAACTTCATCATCACCGTCAACACGCCGTCGTGCTGACAAAACTCTCCCTCGGCCTCAGCTGGATCTAGAGTTCGAGGGACGTCACCGAGCTGAACGTGTGCGGATCGCGGAGGTGTCGTGCGTTCGATACTTGATCGGTTGGATCGCAAAGACGTTTGACTACATCAACCACGTTACTTAACGCTTTCGCTTTCGGTCTACGAGGGTACGTAGACACACTATCTTCTCTCGTTGCTATGCATCCCTAGATAGATCTTGCGTGATCGTAGG
Organism: Triticum dicoccoides; assembly: GCF_002162155.2. Lineage (NCBI taxonomy): Eukaryota > Viridiplantae > Streptophyta > Magnoliopsida > Poales > Poaceae > Triticum > Triticum dicoccoides. Next base: position 535,599,712 of record NC_041390.1, on the reverse strand, counting down.
ATTTTTTTTTTGAAATATTGCGTTCCCTAACACGTGCGTGGTGCATAAAGGTGGGCTTGCCAACGACCTCGCAGGAGGTGAGCAACGATGACCCGATGATGGAGTAGGCGTCCTATGATGAGCAGGTGCCGCCGCCCACGCCAGTCCATGCCAGCTTCACCGTGGAGCAGACGCGAGCACACTTCAATGTAGTCATAGAGGAGGAGGAGCTGGCGCCGCCGGTGTTGATGTTCTTGGTGGCGTAGGAAGAGCAGTGCTACAACCTCACCCTTCCTGCGCATCATCGACTCGCGGAACGCGGAAGTCGTGGCAGACATGGACACGAAGGACCTGAACTTCGTCGCCGAGCAGCCAACACTCTACGAGGCCGCACATGCCGCCCGCGCCAGCTGCAACACGGCCGTGTGGAGTTGGACACAGAGGCAACACTGGCTGCATATGCGATCATGGACGAGCACGTTGGCAACGTCGCGTCGTTCGCGTCGCCTCCACAACTCGCGTCGGGTTGCAAGCCTGCAACGACCACGAGGCCGGCCCATCCTCGTCTATCGTGGACTACACCTCGATCGGTGACATCCAGGCTGCAGACTCAAACGAGAAGAGTAGGACATTGGACACAGAGGCGTCTATGTCCCATGTGGGCGTGTTTGTATCCCATGTCTTACTCTTTCTCGCTGGAGATCCGCAGCTTCACTTCTGGGAGTTCACGACCAGAGAAGATGCCGGACATAGGGAACAACAAGGACTTGGAGCACGGATGCCTACGAAGATTTAGATTAGGTTAACTGCAGATGCTTTTGTTTTATGAAATATGTCGAAAATGTCATGAATGTGACCCGATTTAACTAAATATCATCTAATTTGCATGAAAATTGTTCTGTTTGTTCAAATTTCATTTAAAATGTGTCCAGACAATTGAGATACATGATTGGATGACCACTCTTATATCCCAATAAGTGGATCCGGGCGCGTTCGTAGGCGGATACTGTGTTTGTTTTCGGAGTCTGCGTTGGAGCAGAAGCAAGGTCGAAGATTTTTCTGGATGCAAAGTGTTATTACGGTCAGTTACTGAGCATAAAGAAGAAGAAAATATCAAACGGCTACGGCATGGAGTCTGAACTCGGAACTCGAGAAAACAAAATGTCTACCTTTTTTCTCAGTGGGGTACACGGAAAGGAGTGATGACCACCTTCGCAGGGACGCCAAGCCGCTTTCCCCCTCCCTGTAGAATCGCTTTGGCCTGTGCCTCGCCTTTCCCGGTGGTCCACTGACTGCGGAGAAGAGAGAGTGAAAGGGAAAAAAGGCTCTATTTTTATACTATTGCTTTGGGCCCACCATCCGTTGTGCCTCCCGCGCTGGCCACACGGACACGGCACACCGGAGGGCCTTCTACATTCGGCCCTCCCCCAGTCGGCTAAAGCCGACAGTGGTGTCAGATCGCATCGGAGGTTTTTATCTATGTGGTGCTTTGATATTGGCTCCTCGGGTGTTTGGCATAAGTCATTGCCAAGCATGCCTCCATTGTCGGGAGGAAGAGGAGGGTTTAGGAGCGGAAGAGGCCGAGACCATGGGAGGAATCCATGTCGCCTTGGGTCTGATGCACGAAGAAGGGAGGCTGCAGTGGATGCTCAAACTGCTGCTGCTGTCCCACCACTTCCGCCTCCATATGTCCCGCCAAGGGATAGGAAGAAAGGAAGGCTGGGGTCGTCTCCAGCGAAGAATGCTAAGGCAAGTAATTTGGAAAAATTGGCGGCCTCTCATGGGGAGGATCGCCGGGCTCAATGAATACCCTCTGCTGGAATTGTCGTGGGTTAGGCGACCCCGCGACAGTTCATGAGTTGCGCGACATCGCGCGGGAGTGTGTGCCGACAGTGCTTTGTGTTGTGGAGACGCAGATAGCAAAGTACCGTGTGGAAGGTTTGGCAAGTACGCTAGGGTTTGATAACGCTTTTGGAGTTGGTAGTTCAGGCCGCAGTGGTAGCCTGTGTATCTATTGGAAAAATTCGGTCGATCTGACATTAAGAAACTATTCAAAGTATCATATAGACATGACAGTAAAAGAGGTGGGCAATGATCCTTGGCGGCTTACCTGCTGGTATGGAGAAGCGAACAGAAGCCTCCGACATCTTACCTGGAACATGATGCGATTCCTTAAAGCTGACTCGGATATGCCTTGGGTTAATATTGGTGACTTCAATGAAGTCTTGCGTCGGGAAGAACAGATGGGGCCGAATGACAGAGATATGGGGCAAATTCAGGCATTCCGGGATGTTGTTGATACCTGTGGGTTGACCGACCTGGGGTTTGTGGGATTGGATTGGACATTTGAGCGTAAGGTTCAAGGAGGACAGTACTGTCGTGTTAGACTTGACAGGGCCTTGGCCTCCACAGACGGGTGCACATTATTTCCTATGGCAAAGGTTAGACATCTTGTGGCCTCCCGGTCTGATCACTCCCCGGTTTTACTAATGAATGACCCGGAAGCATCTAATGGGCGAGTTGCATTAGATAGGCCGTTCCGATATGAAGTGATGTGGGAACGACATGATGGTTTTGAGGCTGTAGTTGACAGCGCATGGGCAAGTAATGTATGTTCAAATACTGTTGATTTGGTGAAAAAGCTCAAGCAAATGGCAAGTACGCTTTGCTCCTGGAGCAAGAGCTCTTTTGGTTCGGTGCGAGCTGAACTTCGCAGGCTACGCAAAGAATTGGAGTCACTTCGATCCGCTGAGGGGAGGCTGGGCCCTTCACATTCCGAACTGAAACTCCAAGAAAGAATAGCTGAACTAAACTACCGCGAAGAAATTATGTGGCGTCAGCGTGCTCGGATTCAGTGGCTCCAAGAGGGAGATCGAAACACAAAATTCTTTCAGCATAAAGCAAACTCCCGGAGGAAGAAAAACAGAATTGAAAAGCTTCAAAGAGCAGATGGGTCAATGTGTGAGGACCCGGTGCAGTTAGAAGCAATGGCCACTGAATTTTACGAAACTCTGTTCAAGTCTGAAGGTACTATAGGGATAGAGGAGGTTTTATCACATGTTCCTTGTCGTGTAACACCTGATATGAATCAGATTTTGCTTGCTACTTATAGGGAGAAGGAAATAAAAGAGGCGCTCTTTCAGATGTTTCCTACAAAGGCCCCGGGGCCAGATGGGTTTCCCGCCCATTTTTTCCAGAAGAATTGGCATATTTGTGGTCCAGAAGTGACCAAGATAGTGCTGCGTATGTTAAATGGAGATGATAATCCGATAGAGATCAACAAGACGTTCATTGTTCTTATCCCCAAGGTATCAAACCCAACATCTCTCTCACAATATCGACCGATTAGCTTGTGCAATGTGATATACAAAATTGTGTCCAAGGTACTAGCTAACAGGTTGAAGAAAATTTTGCCGGATATTGTCTCCGAGGAACAGTCAGCATTTGTCCCTGGTCGTCTTATCACGGATAACATTATCTGTGCTTATGAATGTCTTCATTTCATGAAAACAAAAAGGAGCAAGTTAAATTCCCATTGTGCACTGAAGCTAGATATGATGAAGGCGTATGATCGAGTAGAGTGGCGGTATCTTGATGCCATCATGAGAAAAATTGGTTTGGCCCCACGCTTTGTTCAGCTTGTGATGAATGGTGTTACATCTGTAACCTATTCTATCTTGTTTAATGGAGGAGCATCAAAGGAATTTAAACCCTCACGGGGGATTAGGCAAGGAGATCCGATATCACCATACTTATTCTTACTAGCTGCAGAGGGGCTCTCATGCTTGCTGAAACGAGATGAAGTAGTTTCAGCCGGAATAAAAGTGGCACCGGATGCACCTCTTGTTAATCATCTTCTTTTTGCAGACAATAGTATCCTGTTTATGAAGGCCACGGTAGATGGAGCAAATTGGGTGCAGAACTCGGTAAGGAGATATTGTGATGCATCGGGACAAAGGGTCAATTTGGCTAAGTCCTCCATTTATTTTGGAAAAGGGTGCCGAGAGGATAGGAGATTGGTGATAAAGCAAGTACTCCAAGTTGAGAAAGAATCTCTCAATGAGAAATACTTGGGTTTACCCGCAGATGTTGGGAGACAGAAAAATGGTGTTTTTGGATATTTGAAAGATAGGGTGTGGAAGCGCGTGCAGGGATGGATTGAGAAAACCCTTGCTACTGCAGGCAAAGAAATTCTGATTAAGTCCCTTGCGCAATCAGTACCGACATATTCGATGTCATGTTTCAGGCTCCCAAGAGGATTGTGCCAACATATTACTTCGCTAATTAGAAATTTTTGGTGGGGAAGCAAGAAGGGAGAAAGGAAAACTGCTTGGGTTTCCTGGGATGAAATGTCAATGCCGAAATACATGGGAGGCCTAGGATTCCGCGATATGGAGATCTTCAACCTATGTTTACTTGCTAAGCAGGCGTGGCGAGTGCTCCAGAATCCTAACTCGCTTAGTGCTCGCATCCTGAAGGCAAAGTACTTTCCTCAAAGCTCATTCTTGTCGGCTGAACTAGGGGGATCACCCTCACAGGTATGGCGAGGCATATGTGATGGAAGAGATATCCTTATTCAGGGACTTATAAAGCGCATTGGAGACGGAACGTCCACACGGATTATGGAAGATAACTGGATCCCACGTGATCATTTGCTGCAGCCTGTGTGTATGCAAGCAAGAAACCCACCTGAGTTTGTGTCGGAGTTAATGGTGGAGGCCACTCGCAGCTGGGACCTTGATAGATTACGTGCAAACTTCCTTCCCATGGATGTTGAAGCTATACGACGCATTCCGATCAGCCATATGCAGCAGCCAGATTTCTGGGCTTGGCACTTTGAGAAACATGGACAGTTTTCAGTCCGATCTGCTTATAGAATGATTATGGAAAAGAAGCGGAAGCGTGAAGCATGGATAGATAAGGCGCCACAAACCTCTAATAGAGAATATGAGCAAGCAGGTTGGAAGAGGCTTTGGGGTGTGCTATTGCCACCGAAACTGAAGATCTTTGCCTGGAGACTTGCACGTTCGTCTATACCTACAGGCGAGGTAAGGCATCATCGCCATATGGCAACTACAGCGGCTTGTGTGTTCTGCGGCGCGGCAATTGATACTTGGAGGCATTCTCTCCTAGACTGTAATATGGCCCGAGCAGTCTGGGCTATTTCTGATCAGGAGTTGTACTCGTCCATCGTTATAGACGAAACACCGGATGCTAAGCTATGGCTCTTTGAGCTGAGCAGAAATTTGGAGCCGGAAATTTTTGCACGGACGCTGGTGATTATGTGGGCAGTTTGGTGGGCAAGAAGAAGGGCGATCCATGAGGAGGAATTTCAAGCTCCACTGTCTACGCATGCATTTGTCACAAGGTTTATGGCTGACGTAGTAGATGCACGAATAAGGAATCGTCAGTTGAAAAAGGCCGGAGGAAGAATCCTTGTTCCTTCAATTTGCTGGACACCTCCTGCTACGGGCGTAGCCAAGATACATGCCGATGGTGGATTATCTAAAGATCGGCAAGTGGGAGCAGCAGCAGCTGTATGCCGCAACGACCAAGGCATCTTTCAAGGTGCTTCGGCTGTGGTGCAAGCTGGAATGACGGATCCTGAAGCCCTCGAAGCACAATCAATATGTGAAGCTATGGCTTTGGCTGCTGACCTACAGGTTTCTAGAGTGCTTATAATATCAGACTGCTTAAGTGTCATCAAGAACATTAACTCAGGCAACAGAATGACAGCTTATGGTGCTATCCTGAAAGAAGTAGATAGGCGGAAAGATAGCTTTCAGATGGTCAGTATCGACCACGAACGACGAGAGTCAAATAGGGATGCTCACGCTCTAGCTAAATATGCAGCCTCCTTGCGTAGGGGTAGACATGTCTGGTTCACAGAGCCTCCGGACCTGTTTTGTATCCCTGTAAACATTAATATGCAATAAAGCTCTCCCGTTCCTTCAAAAAAAAAATCTGAACTCCGTCCGAGTCTGAGGTGAAGCGAAACCATGCGAAACGAACACGGACACGCACCACGCCGGTATGTCTCTGCTCTACCACGGCCGAGAGAATCGCCGTCGACCGGCGAAGGGGCCTCGACTCCGTCGTGGTCGAACAAGAGAGCAAAAACTGGAACCGTAGACCTCCGGTGGCCACCGATGAGCAACAGTCCAGGGACCAAAGATGCCGCACCGATTGCGGTGGTGGAGCAGCGCGCGCGAGCTTCTTTACCAGCTGCGGTGGTGCCCAGCGCTGATCCCTCTCCGGATCCCGGCACAATTCCAGCAGCGAAGAAAATTGAGGCTAGGCAACTGGCAGAGGGGGAGGTGTTTCTTCTCAGCGAGGTCCCAACTCCCAAGCGACCGAGAAAGGCGACGCGCACAAGATCAGGCGGTCCGTGCGCTGCCCTCCACGCGACGGTGGCGGGCGGGCCCGGCGACTGCGGACGTGGTGCATGTGAGACAAGACATCCGTGGCAGGAGACTCTGCGCGCGGGCCCGGCCTCTTCGCCCGGCGAAATTACGCCGCCGCCCCCCATGGCTCTTCTCGGCGCGGTTGCTGGCTCCGGTCACTTCCGGTCCGTTCATACTAGTACTGCGCCGTAAAAATTACACGTGCGGCCGCTCAAGATTACACGCGCACGCAAACCTCGGCGATCGCGTGCAACCAGACAAGACGGCCGGGCCCATGTCAATTTTTTGACGGCACCCATGTCATGTTTTTTCTTCTTTTTTTTCCTGAGCCCTTACCGGTTTCCACACGAAAGCATGCAAAAGCGCGAAGCGTACGTGACGGCATGTGTTTGCCGCTTCGGCCGGAACGGCCAAATTGGCTACCTGCTCTCTTCTTCTTCAACTTTTTTTTCTTTTTTTTTATAAAAATTTCCAATCTATTCATCTTCAAATATGACAGTACAACGAATACCAGAAATAATAAAAATTACAAGCAGATTCGTAGACCACCTAGCGACGACTACAAACACTGAAACGAACCGAAGATGTGCCTCCGTCATCACCCCTCCATCGCTGGAGTCGGACACAACTTGTTGTAGTAGACAGTCGGAAAGTCGTCGTGTTAACGCCCCGTAGGACCAGCGCACCAGAACAACAATCATCGCAGATGAAGAATAACGTAGATCGGAAGGATCCAATCCGAAAACACATGAACGTAAACAACGACGAGATCCGACCAAATCCATGAAAGATAGATCCATCAAAGACACACCTTTACACGCTCACCAACGATGCTAGACGCATTGCCGGAACGGGAGCTAGGCGGTGAGACCTTTATTTCATCTTCAGGGAGCCGCCGCCGTCTCGTCTTTTTAAGTAGGACACAAACCCAAGCAAAACTGAACGAAACAACTAAAATCCGAGCCCTCCCGCCGGCCCTTGCCGAGATCCACCACGCCCCCATGGCCCTAGGGCCAATGGAAAAGAGGCGGACCTACAGCGGCGCCGGCGAGAGGCAGAAACCCTAGTTTTTATGAAGAAGTAGGTGGCGGCGGCTATTTCACCTTCTTTTCGACGGAGAGAGATGTTTACCGATCGAAACGAATTCTCTTACTCGTACCAAATGTGGTTGTTTTCATGTGCTAATTATGTGAAAAAGAAACACGAGTGTAAATGTCGATCCAGTGGGACTAGATACGCGGCAGGATATTTTTATAAACGAAAAGAGATAGTCGTTGTGCCACGGTCCACGTATACTGTGAGAACGACACCTTTTCTTTAGGGGAGAGAGCGACACTCTCATGGAAGGTGGCTAGGCTACGTAATTACAACAATAACAAACAATAAACTGTATATATAAAGTATACATCGCTATATCGCATATATAGTTATACTATACGGCATGGTCCTCCGGCAGCTTCCCTCCGTCGGTGACCCCGATTGTCGGTGGTAAGGAGGGTCGGCGGATTCACATGTCTGGATAGTTTTAAGCCAAAAAAGTAGCTTAGTGTTTGATAGCACATGTCTGTTCATTGTGAGAGCGACGTTTACTATATGAAACGGGACGGATATCTACCACACCCGTTCTATGCCCGTCTGTCTGTATGCCGCCATTAAGCAGGCTCGCAGGACGAAGAACCAACTCCGGTGCCGCGCATTGACGCACTCGGATGCTTGGCCTCGTCGGAATTCGCTATTTAAGGGTGGCCACACCCGACTAAACTCCACACCACAACACTTCCACTCCACATTCTCCTCCCTTGCATTGCACCCACCGTGACCGTAAGCTCTAGCGTGATGCGGGAGAGCATGTCATTGGAGCAGAAGCACGAGGTTCCCGCCCTTGTAGTCACCTGGCAGACCGGCCCCGCTTGGGGGATCGAGCACGACATGCCGACCAGCTCGCCCGAGGTCTCTGACGATGACCTTAGGAACTCCGACAATGAAATAACGCCGGACTTTGCACATGTGCATGTCGGCCTGACCAAGGAGCAGGCACATGCACACTACGACGCCACCATGGCTGGGGAGGAGCGACCGGTGCTGGCCCCTATGTCAGCGTGCTAGCAGATGCAGGAGGTGCAGAGGTACAACTTGTTCCTCCGCGAGCAGCGCCCGTTGACGGAGGGCCAAATCTATGATCAACGCACAAGCGAGGCAGACGTGTTCTCCATGGCCGCGGCGAACCCGAACTTTGTTGCGGAGCTGCGGGCGCTCTATGAGGCCACGTGTGCTCAAGGCGCCGCTCACAACGCAGAGCCGGTGTCGCCGGACACGACCGCACGTGGACTGGTGACGCATGCGGTCGAGGACTCCAATACCACGAACTATGCATTCTAAGCACCGCCATCTAACTTTCAGGAGTGCATGTGGCAGATGAACAGTTACGGACCGTCCACATCAATCATCGACCTCATGTCCACCGGGCCGGTGTCGAGGTTAAATCAGGCAGATCTTGGATAGGGGGTCCCGAGTTGGTGATATTAGCTAGATAGTAACATTATGAACAAGGGACATAATGTTTACCTAGGTTCGGACCCTCCCAAAGAGGTTAAACCCTATATCCTGCTTCTGTTGTATTGATTGTGATAGAGTACAAAGTACAGGATGATCAACCTCGAGATCGTATGTGAGTGTATGATTCTCTACCCCGTGGCCTAAAACCCATCGGCTTATATAGACACCGAGGGTACCTAGGGTTACATGTAGGTCGGTTACATCTAGGGATATACATGTCGATGATTCAAATGTGTCTTGGAGTCTGTGCTCAGTCTTTGGAGAATACCATCTTGAGCAGGCTGAGGAGCATGGCAGTCTTGGCCCACTTGTTGATGATCCGGGGGTCCTCGGCCCGGCTCACTATGGAGGGGCCAACGTGGTTAGCACCCCCTAGTCCAAGACACTGTCAGTAGCCCATGAACTGCTCTCCAAGCCAAGGACATTGCGTTGGCAAACGTAGTAGAAAATATAAAAAATCGCACATACAAACACCCAAGATGAATATGAAGATGCATATTACGTTATGGTGAACCGTTATGTAACGAAGTCGGATCATGATTTATTTATTAATTGTCTTCCTTATGAGTGGCGGTCGGGGACGAGCGATGGTCTTTTCCTACCAATCTATCCCCCTAGGAGCATGCGTGTAGTACTTTGTTTCGATGACTAATAGATTTTTGCAATAAGTATGTGAGTTCTTTATGACTAATGTTGAGTCCATGGATTATACGCACTCTCACCCTTCCACCATTGCTAGCCTCTCTAATACTACGCAACTTTCGCCGGTACCATAAACCCACCATATACCTTCCTCAAAACAGCCACCATACCTACCTATCATGGCATTTCAATAGATATTCCGAGATATATTGCCATGCAACTTTCATCATCATCATATACATGACTTGAGCATTCATTGTCATATTGCTTTGCATGATCGTGAGATAGCTAGCATGATGTTTTCATGGCTTGTCCGTTTTTTGATGTCATTGCTACGCTAGATCATTGCACATCCCGTGTTGGAAATATGCCCTAGAGGCAATAATAAAATGGTTATTATTATATTTCTTTGTTCATGATAATTGTCTATTGTTCATGCTATAATTGTGTTATCCGGAAATCGTAATACATGTGTGAATACATAGACCACAATACGTCCCTAGTGAGCCTCTACTTGACTAGCTCGTTGATCAAAAGATAGTCATGGTTTCCTGACTATAGACATTGGATGTCATTGATAACGGGATCACATCATTAGGAGAATGATGTGATGGACAAGACCCAATCCTAAGCATAGCTCAAAGATCGTGTAGTTCGTTTGCTATAGCTTTTCTGAATGTCAAGTATCATTTCCTTAGACCATGAGATTATGCAACTCCCGGATACCGTAGGAGTGCTTTGGGTGTGCCAAACGTCACAACATAACTGGGTGACTATAAGGTACACTACAGGTATCTCCGAAAGTGTCTGTTGGGTTGGCACGAATCGAGACTGGGATTTGTCACTCCGTATGACGAAGAGGTATCTCTGGGCCCACTCGGTAATGCATCATCATAATGAGCTCAATGTGACCAAGTGGTTGATCACGGGATCATGTATTACGGTACGATTAAAGTGACTTGCCGGTAACGAGATTGAACGAGGTATTGGGATACCACGATCGAGTCTCGGGCAAGTAACGTACCGATTGACAAAGGGAATTGTATACGGATTGATTGAATCCTCGACATCGTGGTTCATCCAATGAGATCATCGAGGAGCATGTGGGAGCCAACATGGGTATCCAGATCCCGCTGTTGGTTATTGACCGGAGAGTCGTCTCGGTCATGTCTGCGTGTCTCCCGAACCCGTAGGGTCTACACACTTAAGGTTCGGTGACGCTAGGGTTGTTGAGATATTAGTATATGGTAACCCAAAAGATGTTCGGAGTCCCGGATGAGATCCTGGACGTCACGAGGAGTTCCGGTGTAACGCACCGTGACCGATGTGCCAGGTGTCGTCCAGTAATTCGCTGTTGTTGCCTTGTCATTGCTTGCGTGTCATGCATTGCATATCATGTCATCATGTGCATTTCATTTGCATACGTGTTCGTCTCATGCATCCGAGCATTTTCCCTGTTGTCAGTTTTGCATTCCGGCGCTTCGTTCTCCTCCGGTGGTCATTTCTATCTTCTTCTCGTGTGTGGAGATTAAACATTTCCGGATTGGACCGAGACTTGCCAAGCGGCCTTGGTTTACTACTGGTAGACCGCCTGTCAAGTTCCGTACCATTTCGACTTCGTTTAATGCTCCAACGGTTAACCGAGGGATCGAAAAGGCTTCGTGTGTGTTGCAGCCCAACACCCCTCCATCGTGGCCCAAAACCCACCTAAACCCTCTGCATCATCTCGGTCGTTCGATCACGATTGCGTGGCCGAAAACCGCACCTCATTTGGACTCTCCTAGCTCCCTCTACCTATAAATATGTGTCTCCCCCGAAATTTTCGGATCTTTCCTACACCAAACCCTAGATCCAACTCCCTCCGCGCCGCCGGACACATCCTCGCCGGACGGACATGTCCGCTCGTCCCCGCGCCACCGCTTCCAGCCTCTCCTGGCGCGCCACGTGGCCCGCCGGCCACCTCCCGCGCCGCGGCCCGCCCGGGCCCGAGGAGGGCCC
>NC_041390.1:535576760-535587695 GCF_002162155.2 Triticum dicoccoides | reverse complement strand
GCGGCCCAATCGCGTCGCGCCGCCGCCTAGCGTCCCCACCGCCCGTGGGTTCGACGCGCCGCCGCCCGCCTCCTCGCCGGCGTTCGCCGTCCGCGCCGCCCGCGCCCACCTCAGGCGGTCGGAATCCCGGCGCTCCGCCGCCTGAGCTTCCCCGGCCACCCAGCTCGTCGTTCGCCGCCGCTCGGTCCATGCGCCGCCTCCCGCGCCGAGGTCGCCGCCCCGTGCCTCGCCACTTTGGCTCTGGCCACCGCCACCGACCTCGCCATCGCCATAGCCGGCGAGCTCCGGCGACGCCTCCTCCATCGCCGGTCGCCGTCCCGTCGCCGGATCCGGCCGGTTGGACGAGATCCACCGGTCCATCGATCCAAACGCGCATCTCCCGATCCAGATCTCGCCGTCCCTCTTCTCCTCGTCCCGTTGACTTTTTGCGGAGGGTATATTTTCACTAAGTCCCCGAAATTCCCAGTCTCATATGCTCATGTTCATCATGTCGTAACTCCGCATCCGTAGCTCCGTTTTGGGCATATAGCATATCAAAATGTTCGCCTCAGAGAGTACATCATTTCATATCATTGCATCATTTTCATTTGAGTTCATCTTAATGCTCGAAATGCTGTTAGAAGAGTGCTACTTGAGATAATTGTCAGATCTGATGCTCCATTTAGATATTTGTCATTTTTGCCATGATTATTGTGTGCATGATATGCCCATGAGCTCTGCATGTGTTTTGTTAAGGGTTTTGCCATCTTTCCAGAGGTGCAACCCATGTATTTTTGTGATGTGTGTGGTGACTAGCACAAGCTTGCAAAGTGAGGCACTTGGTAATGCTGATTTCAGGGACTTAGCATTTCCACTAAGTCCTTGAGCTAGTTATCTCATATGGCCATATGTTCATGTTGTTTCCTAGTGATCCGTGCCTCTTTTGAGGATGATCAGTAAGAATGTTTTGTTAATATTGTAGTGCTCTACCCATCCATGTCTTTGTTTGCAATTATGGAGCACCCTAGATTGAGTCAATCGAGCTCTACTTTTGCTATTTCATGAATCTGGGCAGATTGTCTACTTGTTAGCGATTTTGCCAAGGGTGTTGTAGTTGATCCGTGCATGCTATGCTATTGTTCTTACCATGTCTAGCTTGTATTTTGTGTATTCTTGATAGGTGTATGCTTAGATTGTCATGACTTGCTCTATAGTGAGTGCATCGAGCTCGTTAACATGCCTACTTGATATCTGTTTTCAGCATGCTCCAGTTTTCACTAAGTCTGAGAACTGATTATGTTTTTGCCATGTTCACATGCTTGCAAATGTATTTTCTGATCCCTTTTGGCTCAAGGTCACTAAGGGACTTTTGTTAAGCTCTTTGAGTAGCTCCATGCCATGCTTTACTTTGCCATGTTCAGGTCCTGTAGCATATAGTTTTCATGCTCCAAAGAGTGCTATCTGATCTGAAATTTCAGACAAGTGTTAATTTCACTAAGTCTAAGGTTTGTTTACCAATTGCATTTTTGCCATGCTTGTTTGAACCTGTTAATGGATGAATTGGCCGTAGCTCAGTGCTAGATTTTTGTTAAGCATCATGAATGCATCCCTGCCATGTATTTTTATGCCATGTTTGAGTGTTGTAGCATGTTCATCTCATTGCATTTAGATGGCTACTTGCTGTATATCGCAGACCGGTGCCATATTTGAATCGCTTGCCATTTCCAAACTGTAACTCCGATTCCGGTGATCTTTATATCGTTTTCAAGCGATTTCATCTCATCTTTCCAGTGGCACACTTGGATTTCCAAGTTGGGGTCAGGTTCATTCATTCCTTTGCAAATCATGCATATGCATCGCATACCGCATCCCGCATATCATACCATGTTCATGTGTTGGTTGTTTACTATGTTGTGTGCTTCTTTTCCGGTGTTTGCTTCTTCGGGTTGGTCCGATAACGTCGCGTTGTGAGGACCCATTCGTCTATGTTCCGTTTGTCTTCTTCATGGACTCGTTCTTCTTCCTTGCGGGATTTCAGGCAAGATGACCATACCCTCGAAATCACTTCTATCTTTGCTTGCTTAGTTGCTCGCTCTTTTGCTATGCCTATGCTGCGATACCTACCACTTGCTTATCATGCATCCCATATTGTTGAACCAAGCCTCTAACCCACCTTGTCCTAGCAAACCGTTGTTTGGCTATGTTACCGCTTTGCTCAGCCCCTCTTATAGCATTGTTAGTTGCAGGTGAAGATTGAAGTTTGTTCCTTGTTTGGAACATGGATATGTTGTTCCTTGTAGGGAACATGTTGACTGGTTGGGATATCACAATATATCTTATTTAATTAATGCATCTATATACTTGGTAAAGGGTGGAAGGCTCGGCCTTATGCCTGGTGTTTTGTTCCACTCTTGTCGCCCTAGTTTCCGTCATATCGGTGTTATGTTCCCGGATTTTGTGTTCCTCACGCGGTTGGGTTATAATGGGAACCCCTTGACAGTTCACTTTGAATAAAACTCCTCCAGCAAGGCCCAACCTTGGTTTTACCATTCGCCACCCAGCCTTTTTCTCTTGGGAGTCGCGCATCCCGAGGGTCATCTTATTTTAACCCCCCGGGCCAGTGCTTGTCTAAGTGTTGGTCCAACCCAGAGCACCGTGCGGGGCCGTCCCTTGGCAACTTGGGTTATGTTGGCTCCCGTACGCTTAGCTTATCCGGTGTGCCCTGAGAACGAGATATGTGCAGCTCCTATCAGGATGTCGGCGCATCGGGTGGTCTTGCTGGACTTGTTTTACCATTGTCGAGGATGTCTTGTAGAACCGGGATACCGAGTCTGATCAGAACGTCTCGGGAGGAGGTCTATTCCTTCGTTGACCTTGAGAGCTTGTCATGGGCTAAGTTGGGCACCCCTGCAGGGATTTGAACTTTCAAAAGCCGTGCCCGCGGTTTTGGGCAGATGGGAATTTGTTAATGTCCGGTTGTAGAAAACCTGAAGTTGACCTTAATTAAAATGCATCAACCGCGTGTGTAACTATGATGGTCTCTTTCCGGCGGAGTCCGGGAAGTGAACACGGTGTTGGAGTTATGCTTGACGTAGGTTGTTCTAGGATCACTTCTTGATCATACTTTTATCGACCGTGCTTTGCCTTCTCTTCTCGCTCTCATTTGCGTATGTTAGCCACCATATATGCTAGTCGCTTGCTGCAGCTCCACCTCATACCTTTACCTTTACCCATAAGCTTAAATAGTCTTGATCGCGAGGGTGTGAGATTGCTGAGTCCCCGTGGCTCACAGATACTTCCAAAACCACCTTGCAGGTGCCGATGAGTCCGTGCAGATGGCGCCACCAAGCTCAGGAGGAGCTTGATGAAGATCTTGTCCTTTGTGTTGTCTCGTTCTAGTTGATCAGTAGCGGAGCCCAGTTGGGGTCGATCGGGGACCTTGTCGCATTTGGGGTTTTGGCTCCGTAGTCGGGCCCTGATTGTATTTGGTTGATGTAATGCTTTATTCATGTATTTGTGTGAAGTGGCGATTGTAAGCAAACTATGTATCTCTTTCCCTTATGTATTACATGGGTTGTGTGAAGATTACCTCACTTGCGACATTGCTTTCAATGCGGTTATGCCTCTAAGTCGTGCTTCGACACGTGGGAGATATACCGCATCGAGGGCGTTACATCCGGAATGGTCCGGAGGTGAAGATTTATATATAGGAAGTCAAGTTTCGGCCATCGGGAAAGTTTCAGGGGTAATCGGTATTGTACCGGGACCACCGGAAGGGTCCCGGGGGTCCACCGGGTGGGGCCACCTATCCCGGAGGGTCCCATGGGCTGAAGTGGGAGGGGAACCAGCCCCAAATGGGTTGGTGTGCCCCCCCATGGGCCTCCCCTGCGCCTAGGGTTGGAAACTAAACCCTAGGGGTGGGGGCGCCCCACTTGGCTTGGGGGGCACTCCACCCCCTTGGCCGCCACCCCCCCTTGGAGATGGCATCTCCTAGGGCTGGCGCACCCCCAAGGGTTCCTATAAATACTGGGGGAGGGAGGGCAGCCGCACCCTATATCCCCTGGCCTCTCCCTCTCCCTCCCGTGACACTCCTTCCTCTCCCTGAGCTTGGTGAAGCCCTGCCGAGATCACCGTTGCTTCCACTACCACGCCGTCGTGCTGCTGGATCTTCATCAACCTCTCCTTCCCCCTTGCTGGATCAAGTTGGAGGAGACGTCTTCCCAACTGTACGTGTGTTGAACGCGGAGGTGCCGTCCGTTCGGCGCTAGGTCATCGGTGATTTGGATCACGACGAGTACGACTCCATCAACCCCGTTCTCTTGAACGCTTCCGCGCGCGATCTACAAGGGTATATAGATGCACTCCTCTTCCCTCGTTGCTAGATGACTCCATAGATTGATCTTGGTGATGCGTAGAAAATTTTAAAATTCTGCTACGTTCCCCAACAGTGGCATCATGAGCTAGGTCTATGCATAGTTTCTATGCACGAGTAGAACACAAAGCAGTTGTGGGCGTGGATATTGTCAATTTGCTTGCCGTTACTAGTCTTATCTTGATTCGGCGGCATCGTGGGATGAAGCGGCCCGGACCGACCTTATACGTACGCTTACGTGAGACTGGTTCCACCGGTTGACATGCACTAGTTGCATAAGGTGGCTGGCGGGTGTCTGTCTCTCCCACTTTAGTCGGATCGTATTCGATGAAAATGGCCCTTATGAAGGTAAATAGAAATTGGCATATCACGTTGTGGTTTTGGCGTAGGTAAGAAATGTTCTTGCTAGAAACCTATAGCAGCCACGTAAAACCTTGCAACAACAATTAGAGGACGTCTAACTTGTTTTTGCAGCATGTGTCGTGTGATGTGATATGGCCAAAAGGATGTGATGAATGATATATGTGATGTATGAGATTGATCATGTTCTTGTAATAGGAATCACGACTTGTATGTCGATGAGTATGAAACCCGGCAGGAGCCATAGGAGTTGTCTTTATTTATTTATGACCTGCGTGTCAACATAAACGTCATGTAATTACTTTACTTTATTGCTAAAGCGTTAGCCATAGTAGTAGAAGTAATAGATGACGAGACAACTTCAAGAAGACACGATGATGGAGATCATGATGATGGAGATCATGATGATGGAGATCATGGTGTCATGCCGGTGACAACGATGATCATGAAGCCCCGAAGATGGAGATCAAAAGGAGCAAATGATATTGGCCATATCATGTCACTATTTGATTACATGTGATGTTTATCATGTTTTACATCTTATTTGCTTAGAACGACGGTAGCTTAAATAAGATGATCCCTCGTAATAATTTCAAGAAAGTGTTCCCCCTAACTGTGCACCGTTGCGAAGGTTTGTTGTTTCGAAGCACCACGTGATGATCGGGTGTGATAGATTCTAACGTTCGAATACAACGGGTGTAAGCCAGATTTACACACGCAATACACTTAGGTTGACTTGACGAGCCTAGCATGTACAGACATGGCCTCAGAACACGGAAGACCGAAAGGTCGAGCATGAGTCGTATAGAAGATACGATCAACATGAAGATGTTCACCGATGTTGACTAGTCCGTCTCACGTGATGATCGGACACGGCCTAGTTAACTCGGATCATGTTTCACTTAGATAACTAGAGGGATGTCTATCTGAGTGGGTGTTCATTGGATAATTTGATTAGATGAACTTAATTATCATGAACTTAGTCTAAAATCTTTACACCATGTCTTGTAGATCAAATGGCCCACGCTAATGTTGCCCTCAACTTCAACGTGTTCCTAGAGAAAACCAAGCTGAAAGATGATGGCAGCAACTATACGGACTGGGTCCGGAACCTAAGGATCATCCTCATAGCTGCCAAGAAAGATTATGTCCTAGAAGCACCGCTAGGTGACGCACCCATCCCAGAGAACCAAGATGTTATGAACGCTTGGCAGTCACGTGCTGATGATTACTCCCTCGTTCAGTGCGGCATGCTTTACAGCTTAGAGCCGGGGCTCCAAAAGCGTTTTGAGAGACACGGAGCATATCAGATGTTCGAAGAGCTGAAAATGGTTTTCCAAGCTCATGCCTGGGTTGAGAGATATGAAGTCTCTGACAAGGTCTTTAGTTGTAAGACGGAGGAAAATAGTTCTGTCAGTGAGCACATACTCAAAATGTCTGGGTTGCATAACCGCTTGACTCAGCTGGGAGTTAATCTCCCGGATGACGCGGTCATTGACAGAATCCTTCAGTCGCTTCCACCGAGCTACAAGAGCTTTGTGATGAACTTCAATATGAAGGGGATGGAAAAGTCCATTCCTGAGGTATATTCAATGCTGAAATCAACAGAGGTGGAAATAAAAAAGGAACATCAAGTGTTGATGGTGAATAAAACCACTAAGTTCAAGAAAGGCAAGGGTAAGAAGAACTTCAAGAAGGACGGCAAGGGAGTTGCCGCGCCCGGTAAGCAAGCTGTCGGGAAGAAGCCAAAGAATGGACCCAAGCCCGAGACTGAGTGTTTTTATTGCAAGGGAAGTGGTCACTTGAAGCGGAACTGCCCCAAATACTTAGCGGACAAGAAGGCCGGCAACACTAAAGGTATATGTGATATACATGTAATTGATGTGTACCTTACCAGTACTCGTAGTAGCTCCTGGGTATTTGATACCGGTGCGGTTGCTCACATTTGTAACTCAAAGCAGGATCTGCGGAATAAGCGGAGACTGGCGAAGGATGAGGTGACGATGCGCGTCGGGAATGGTTCCAAGGTCGATGTGATCGCCGTCGGCACGCTGCCTCTACATTTACCTACGGGATTAGTTTTAAACCTCAATAATTGTTATTTAGTGCCAGCTTTGAGCATGAACATTGTATCAGGATCTCGTTTAATTCGAGATGGCTACTCATTTAAATCCGAGAATAATGGTTGTTCTATTTATATGAGAGATATGTTTTATGGTCATGCTCCGTTGGTGAATGCTTTATTCTTAGTGAATCTCGAGCGTAATGTTACACATATTCATAGTGTGAATACCAAAAGATGTAAGGTTGATAATGATATTCCCACATACTTGTGGCACTGCCGCCTTGGTCACATAGGTGTCAAACGCATGAAGGAGCTCCATGCATATGGACTTTTGGAGTCTCTTGATTACGAATCATTTGACACGTGCGAACCATGCCTCATGGGTAAAATGACCAAGACTCCATTCTCAGGAACAATGGAGCGGGCAACCAACTTATTGGAAATCATACATACTGATGTGTGCGGTCCAATGAGTGTTGAGGCTCGCGGTGGCTATCGTTATGTTCTCACCATCACTGATGACTTGAGTAGATATGGGTATGTCTACTTAATGAAACACAAGTCTGAGACCTTTGAAAAGTTCAAGGAATTTTAGAGTGAGGTTGAGAATCAACGTGACAGAAAAATCAATTTCTTGCGATCAGATCGTGGGGGAGAATACTTGAGTCACGAATTTGGCACACACTTAAGGAAATGTGGAATAGTTTCACAAATCACGCTGCCTAGAACACCTCAGCGTAATGGTGTGTCCGAACGTCGTAATCGCACTCTATTGGATATGGTGCGATCTATGATGTCTCTTACCGATTTACCACTGTCATTTTGGGGCTATGCTTTAGAGACTGCCGCATTCACTTTAAATAGGGCTCCGTCGAAATCCGTTGAGACGACACCGTATGAATTATGGTTTGGGAAGAAACCTAAGCTGTCGTTTCTAAAAGTTTAGGGATGCGATGCTTATGTCAAGAAACTTCAACCTGAAAAGCTCGAACCCAAATCGGGAAAATGCGTCTTCATAGGATACCCTAAAGAAACTATTGGGTATACCTTCTACCTCAGATCCGAAGGCAAGATCTTTGTTGCCAAGAATGGATCCTTTCTAGAGAAAGAGTTTCTCTCGAAAGAAATAAGTGGGAGGAAAGTAGAACTCGATGAAGTATTACCTCTTGAACCGGTAAGTGGCGCAGCTCAAGAAAATGTTCCTGAGGTGCCTGCACTGACTAGAGAGGAAGTTGATGATGATGATCATGAAACTTCAAATCAAGTTGCTACTGAACTTCATAGGTCCACAAGGACACGTTCCGCACCAGAGTGGTACGGCAACCCTGTCTTGGAAATCATATTGTTAGACAACGGTGAACCTTCGAACTATGAAGAAGCGATGGCGGGCCCGGATTCCGACAAATGGCTGGAAGCCATGAAATCCGAGATAGGATCCATGTATGAAAACGAAGTATGGACTTTGACTGACTTTCCCGTTGATCGGCGAGCCATAGAAAATAAATGGATCTTTAAGAAGAAGGCAGACGCGGATGGTAATGTGACCATCTATAAAGCTCGGCTTGTCGCTAAGGGTTATCGACAAGTTCAAGGGGTTGACTACGATGAGACTTTCTCACCCATAGCGAAGCTGAAGTCCGTCCGAATCATGTTAGCAATTGCCGCATTCTATGATTATGAGATATGGCAAATGGACGTCAAAACGACATTCCTTAATGGTTTCCTTAAGGAAGAATTCTATATGATGCAGCCGGAAGGTTTTGTCGATCCTAAGAATGCTGACAAGGTGTGCAAGCTCCAACGCTCGATTTATGGGCTGGTGCAAGCATCTCGGAGTTGGAACATTTGTTTTGATGAGATGATCAAAGTGTTTGGGTTTACGCAGACTTATGGAGAAGTCTGCATTTACAAGAAAGTGAGTGGGAGCTCTGTAGCATTTCTCATATTGTATGTGGATGACATACTGTTCATGGGAAATGATATAGAATTCTTGGAAAGCATAAAGGCCTACTTGAACAAGTGTTTTTCAATGAAGGATCTTGGAGAAGCTGCTTATATATTATGCATCAAGATCTATAGAGATAGATCGAGACGCCTCATTGGTCTTTCACAGAGTACGTACCTTGACAAGATATTGAAGAAGTTCAAAATGGATCAGTCAAAGAAGGGGTTCTTGCATGTATTGCAAGGTATGAGATTGAGCACAGCTCAATGCCCGACCACGGCAGAAGATAGAGAAAAGATGAGTGTCGTCCCCTATGCCTCGGCCATAGGGTCTATCATGTATGCTATGCTGTGTACCAGACCTGATGCAAACCTTGCCGTAAGTTTGGTAGGAAGGTACCAAAGTAATCCCGGCATGGAACACTGGACAGCGGTCAAGAATATCCTAAAGTACCTGAAGAGGACTAAGGATATGTTTCTCGTTTATGGAGGTGACGAAGAGCTCGTCGTAAAGGGTTAAGTCGATGCTAGCTTCGACACAGATCTGGATGACTCTAAGTCACAAATTGGATATGTGTATATTTTGAAAGGTGGGGCAGTAAGCTGGTGAAGTTGCAAGCAAAGCGTTGTGGCGGGATCTACATGTGAAGCGGAGTACATGGCAGCCTCGGAGGCAGCACAAGAGGCAATCTGGGTGAAGGAGTTCATTACCGACCTAGGAGTCATACCCAGTGCGTCGGGCCCGATGACTCTCTTCTGTGACAACACTGGAGCTATCGCCCTTGCCAAGGATCCCAGGTTTCACAGGAAGACCAGGCATATCAACCGTCGCTTCAACTCCATTCGTGAAAGTGTTCAAAATGGAGACATAGATATTTGTAAAGTACATACGGACCTGAATGTGGTAGATCCGTTGACTAAACCTCTCCCTAGAGCAAAACATGATCAACACCAGAACTGCATGGGTGTTAGATTCATCACAATGTAACTAGACTGTTCACTCTAGTGCAAGTGGGAGACTGTTGGAAATATGCCCTAGAGGCAATAATAAAATGGTTATTTATTATATTTCTTTGTTCATGATAATTGTCTATTGTTCATGCTATAATTGTGTTATCCGGAAATCGTAATACATGTGTGAATACATAGACCACAACACGTCCCTAGTGAGCCTCTAGTTGACTAGCTCGTTGATCAAAAGATAGTCATGGTTTCCTGACTATGGACATTGGATGTCATTGATAACGAGATCACATCATTAGGAGAATGATGTGATGGACAAGACCCAATCCTAAGCATAGCTCAAAGATCATGTAGTTCGTTTGCTATAGCTTTTCCGAATGTCAAGTATCATTTCCTTAGACCATGAGATTGTGCAACTCCCGGATACCGTAGGAGTGCTTTGGGTGTGCCAAACATCAGAACGTAACTGGGTGACTATAAAGGTACATACAGGTATCTCCGAAAGTGTCTGTTGGGTTGGCACGAATCGAGACTAGGATTTGTCACTCCGTATGACGAAGAGGTATCTCTGGGCCCACTCCGTAATGCATCATCATAATGAGCTCAATGTGACCAAGTGGTTGATCACGGGATCATGCATTACGGTACGAGTAAAGTGACTTGCCGGTAACGAGATTGAACGAGGTATTGGGATACCGACGATCGAGTCTCGGGCAAGTAATGTACCGATTGACAAAGGGAATTGTATATGGATTGATTGAATCCTCGACATCGTGGTTCATACGATGAGATCATCGAGGAGCATGTGGGAGCCAACATGGGTATCCACATCCCGTTGTTGGTTATTGACCGGAGAGTCGTCTCGGTCATGTCTGCGTGTTTCCCGAACCCGTAGGGTCTACACACTTAAGGTTCGGTGACGCTAGGGTTGTTGAGATATTAGTATACGGTAATCCGAAAGTTGTTCGGAGTCCCGGATGAGATTCCGGACATCACGAGGAGTTCCGGAATGGTCCGGAGATGAAGATTTATATATAGGAAGTCAAGTTTCGGCCATCGGGAAAGTTTCGGGGGTAATCGGTATTGTACCGGGACCACCGGAAGGGTCCCGGGGGTCCACCGGGTGGGGCCACCTATCCCAGAGGGCCCCATGGGCTTAAGTGGGAGGGGAACCAGCCCCTAGTGGGCTGGTGCGCCTCCCTTGGGCCTCCCCTGCGCCTAGGGTTAGAAACCCTAGGGGTGGGGGGCGCCC
>NC_041390.1:535567479-535576519 GCF_002162155.2 Triticum dicoccoides | reverse complement strand
TGGAGATTGGATCTCCTAGGGCCGGCGCCCCCCTAGGGACCCTATATATAGTGGGGGGAGGGAGGGCAGCCGCACCCTAGCCCCTGGCGCATCCCTCTCCCTCTCGTGACACTCCTCCATCTTCCTGAGCTTGGCGAAGCCCTGCCGAGATCGCCGTTGCTTCCACCACCACGCCGTCGTGCTGCTGGATCTTCATCAACCTCTCCTTCCCCCTTGCTGGATCAAGTTGGAGGAGACGTCTTCCCAACCGTACGTGTGTTGAACGCAGAGGTGCCGTCCGTTCGGCGCTAGGTCATCGGTGATTTGGATCACGACGAGTACGACTCCATCAACCCCGTTCTCTTGAACGCTTCCGCACGCGATCTACAAGGGTATGTAGATGCACTCCTCTTCCTTCGTTGCTAGGTGACTCCATAGATTGATCTTGGTGATGCGTAGAAAATTTTAAAATTCTGCTACGTTCCCCAACATCCCGGTACTCCGCCGGAGGCATTGATACAGAGTCATATCTTTGTTCTAGATATCGAGTTGTAATATTGAGTTGTAAGTAAATAGAAGTGTGATGATCATCATTATTAGAACATTGTCCCATGTGAGGTTATCAAACTAAAAGTGACCAAAGAAGCCCCCCAAAAAAGAGAGAGAGAGAGGCCAAAGAAGCCTACAAAAAAAAGAAAAAAAATGAGAGAAAAAGAGAGAAGGGGCAATGTTACTATCCTTTTACCACACTTGTGCTTCAAAGTAGCACCATGTTCTTGTTGGAAATATGCCCTAGAGGCAATAATAAAAGCATTATTATTATATTTCCTTGTTCATGATAATTGTCTTTATTCATGCTATAATTGTGTTATCCAGAAATCATAATACATGTGTGAATAATAGACACCAACATGTCCCTGGTAAGCCTCTAGTTGACTAGCTTGTTGATTAACAGATAGTCATGGTTTCCTGACTATGGACATTGGATGTCATTGATAACGATATCACATCATTAGGAGAATGATGTGATGGACAAGACCCAATCCTAAACATAGCACAAGATCGTATAGTTCGTTTGCTAGAGTTTTCCAATGTCAAGTATCTTTTCCTTAGACCATGAGATCGTGTAACTCCCGGATACCGTAGGAGTGCATTGGGTATACCAAACGTCACAACGTAACTGGGTGACAATAAAGGTATACTACGGGTATCTCCGAAAGTATCTGTTGGGTTGACGCGGATCAAGACTGGGATTTGTCACTCCGTTTGACGGAGAGGTATCACTGGGCCCACTCGGTAATGCATCATCATAATGAGATCAAAGTGACCAAGTGTCTGGTCACGGGATCATGCATTATGGTACGAGTAAAGTGACTTGCCGGTAACAAGATTGAATGAGGTATTGGGATACCGACGATCAAATCTCGGGCAAGTAACATACCGATTGACAAAGCGAATTGTATACGGGGTTGCTTGAATCCTCGACATCATGGTTCATCCGATGAGATCATCGAGGAGCATGTGGGAGCCAACATGGGTATCCAGATCCCGCTGTTGGTTATTGACCGGAGAGTCGTCTCGGTCATGTCTACATGTCTCCCAATCCCGTAGGGTCTACACACTTAAGGATCGGTGACGCTAGGGTTGTAGGGCTATGTATATGCAGTAACCCGAATATTGTTCGGAGTCCCGGATGAGATCCCGGACATCACGAGGAGTTCCGGAATGGTCCGGAGGTAAAGAATTATATATAGGAAGTGCTATTTCGGGCATTGGGACAAGTTTTGGGGTCACCGGTATTGTACCGGGACCCGGAAGGGTCCCGGGGGTCCACCGGGTGGGGCCACCTGTCCCGGGGGGGCACATGGGCTGTAGGGGGTGCGCCTTGGCCTACATGGGCCAAGGGCACCAGCCCCAAGAGGCCCATGCGCCTAGGGTTTCAAGGAGGGAAGAGTCCTAGGAGGGGAAGGCACCTCCTAGGTGCCTTGGGAAGGAGGGATTCCTCCCCTTGGCCGCACCCCCCCTAGGAGATTAGATCTCCTAGGGCCAGCGCCCCCCTCCCCTTGGCCCTCCTATATATAGTGGGGAGATGGAGGACTTCTTACCTTGATCTTTGGTGCCTCCCTCTCCCTCTCCAACACCTCCTTCTCCTCCATAGTGCTTGGCGAAGCCCTACCGGAGTACTGCAGCTCCATCAACACCACGCCGTCGTGCTGCTGCTGGAGCCATCTCCCTCAACCTCTCCTTCCCCCTTGCTGGATCAAGAAGAAGGAGACGTTACGCTGACCGTACGTGTGTTGAACGCGGAGGTGCCGTCCGTTCGGCGCTAGGATCTCCGGTGATTTGGATCACGTCGAGTACGCCTTCCTCATCCCCGTTCTTTGAACGCTTCCACGCGTGATCTACAAAGGTATGTAGATGCAATCCGATCACTCGTTTCTAGATGAACTCCTAGATGGATCTTGGTGAAACCGTAGGAAAATTTTAGTTTTCTGCAACGTTCCCAACCAGTGGTATCAGAGCTAGGTCTATGCGTAGTTCTCTTGCACGAGTAGAACACAATTTGTGGTGGGCGTTGATGTTGTCAACTTTCTTTCCGCTACTAGTCTTATCTTGCTTCAACGGTATTGTGGGATGAAGTGGCCTGGACCAACCTTACACGTACGCTTACGTGAGACCGGTTCCACCGACTAACATGCACTAGTTGCATAAGGTGGCTGGCGGGTGTCTGTCTCTCCCACTTCAGTTGGAGCGGATTCGATGAAAAGGGTCCTTATGAAGAATAAATAGAAGTTGACAAATCACGTTGTGGCTTTCACGTAGGTAAGAAAACGTTCTTGCTAGAACCCTACTTCAGCCACGTAAAACTTGCAACAATAATTAGAGGACGTCTAACTTGTTTTTGCAGCAAGTGCTTTGTGATATGATATGGCCAAAGTTGTGATGAATGATGAATGATATATATGTGATGTATGAGATGTTCATGCTATTGTAATAGGAATCACGACTTGCATGTCAATGAGTATGACAACCGGCAGGAGCCATAGGAGTTATCTTTATTTTTTGTATGACCCGCGTGTCCTTGAGAAACGCCATGTAAATTACTTTACTTTATTGCTAAACGCGTTAGCCATAGTAGTAGAAGTAATAGTTGGCGAGCAACTTCATGGAGACACGATGATGGAGATCATGATGATGGAGATCATGGTGTCATGCCGGTGACAAGATGATCATGGAGCCCCAAGATGGAGATCAAAGGAGCTATGTGATATTGGCCATATCATGTCACTTTTATTATTTGATTGCATGTGATTTTTATCATATTTATGCATCTTGTTTACTTAGAACGACGGTAGTAAATAAGATGATCCCTCATAATAATTTCAAGAAAGTGTTCCCCCTAACTGTGCACCGTTGCGACAGTTCGTTGTTTCGAAGCACCACGTGATGATCGGGTGTTAGATTCTAACGTTCACATACAACGGGTGTAAGCCAGATTTACACATGCAAACACTTAGGTTGACTTGACGAGCCTAGCATGTACAGACATGGCCTCGGAACACAGAAGACCGAAAGGTCGAGCATGAGTCGTATAGAAGATATGATCAACATGAAGATGTTCACCGATGTTGACTAGTCCGTCTCACGTGATGATCGGACACGGCCTAGTTAACTCGGATCATGTTATACTTAGATTACAGGAGGGATGTTTATCTAAGTGGGAGTTCATTGAATAATTTGATTAGATGAACTTAATTAGCATGAACTTAGTCTGAAATTTTACAAATATATCTTGTAGATCAAATGGCCAACGTAGTCCTCAACTTCAACGCGTTCCTAGAGAAAACCAAGCTGAAAGACGATGGCAGCAACTACACGGACTGGGTCCGGAACCTGAGGATCATCCTCATAGCTGCCAAGAAAGATTACGTCCTACAAGCACCACTAGGTGACGCACCTATTCTCCCTGCAGAACAAGACGTTATGAACGCTTGGCAGGCACGTACCGATGACTACTCCCTCGTTCAGTGCGGCATGCTTTACAGCTTAGAGCCGGGGCTCCAAAAGCGTTTTGAGAGACACGGAGCATATGAGATGTTCGAAGAGCTGAAAATGGTTTTCCAAGCTCATGCCCGGGTCGAGAGATATCAAGTCTCCGACAAGTTCTTTAGCTGTAAGATGGAGGAAAACAGTTCTGTCAGTGAGCACATACTCACTATGTCTGGGTTGCATAACCGCTTGACTCAGCTGGGAGTTAATTTCCCGGATGACGCGGTCATTGACAGAATCCTTCAGTCGCTTCCACCGAGCTACAAGAGCTTTGTGATGAACTTCAATATGCAGGGGATGGAAAAGACCATTCCTGAAGTATTTGCAATGCTGAAATCAGCAGAGGTAGAAGTCAAAAAGGAACATCAAGTGTTGATGGTGAATAAAACCACTAAGTTCAAGAAAGGCAAGGGTAAGAAAACCTTCAAGAAGGACGGCAAGGGAGTTGCCGCGCCCGGCAAGAAAGCTGCCGGGAAGAAGCCAAAGAATGGACCCAAGCCCGAGACTGAGTGCTTTTATTGCAAGGAGAGTGGTCACTGGAAGCGGAACTGCCCCAAATACTTAGCGGACAAGAAGGCCGGCAAAACGAAAGGTATATGTGATATACATGTAATTGATGTGTACCTTACCAGTACTCGTAGTAGCTCCTGGGTATTTGATACCGGTGCGGTTGCTCACATTTGTAACTCAAAACAGGAGCTACGGAATAAGCGGAGACTGGCAAAGGACGAGGTGACGATGCGCGTCGGGAATGGTTCCAAGGTCAATGTGATCGCCGTTGGCACGCTACCTCTACATTTACCTTCGGGATTAGTTTTAAACCTTAATAATTGTTATTTAGTGCCAGCTTTGAGCATGAACATTGTATCAGGATCTCGTTTAATTCGAGATGGCTACTCATTTAAATCTGAGAATAATGGTTGTTCTATTTATATGAGAGATATGTTTTATGGTCATGCTCCGATGGTGAATGGTTTATTCTTAATGAATCTCGAGCGTAATGCTACACATGTTCATAGTGTGAGTACCAAAAGATGTAAGATTGATAATGATAGTCCCACATACTTGTGGCACTGCCGCCTTGGTCACATAGGTGTCAAACGCATGAAGAAGCTCCATGCTGATGGACTTTTAGAGTCTCTTGATTACGAATCATTTGACACGTGCAAACCATGCCTCATGGGTAAAATGACCAAGACTCCGTTCTCAGGAATAATGGAGCGAGCAAACAACTTATTGGAAATCATACATACTGATGTGTGCGGTCCAATGAGTGTTGAGGCTCGCGGTGGCTATCGTTATGTTCTCACCCTCACTGATGACTTGAGTAGATATGGGTATATCTACTTAATGAAACACAAGTCTGAAACCTTTGAAAAGTTCAAGGAATTTCAGAGTGAGGTTGAGAATCAACGTGACAGGAAAATCAAGTTCATGCGATCAGATCGTGGAGGAGAATACTTGAGTCATGAGTTTGGCACACACTTAAGAAAATGTGGAATAGTTTCACAGCTCACGCCGCCTGGAACACCTCAGCGTAATGGTGTGTCCGAACATCGTAATCGCACTCTATTAGATATGGTGCGATCTATGATGTCTCTTACCGATTTACCGCTATCTTTTTGGGGCTATGCTTTAGAGACTGCCGCATGCACTTTAAATAGGGCTCCGTCGAAATTCGTTGAGACGACACCGTATGAATTATGGTTTGGGAAGAAACCTAAGCTGTCGTTTCTAAAAGTTTGGGGATGCGATGCTTATGTCAAGAAACTTCAACCTGAAAAGCTCGAACCCAAGTCGGAAAAATGCGTATTCATAGGATACCCTAAAGAAACTATTGGGTATACCTTCTACCTCACATCCGAAGGCAAGATCTTTGTTGCCAAGAATGGCTCCTTTCTAGAGAAAGACTTTCTCTTGAAAGAAGTAAGTGGGAGGAAAGTAGAACTTGATGAAGTATTACCTCTTGAACCGGAAAATGGCGCAACTCAAGAAAATGTTCCTGAGGTGCCAGCACCGACTAGAGAGGAAGTTAATGATGATGATCAAGATACTTCTGATCAAGCTCCTACTGAAATTCGAAGGTCCACAAGGACACGTTCCGCATCAGAGTGGTACGGCAACCCTGTCTTGGAAATCATGTTGTTAGACAACGGTGAACCTTCGAATTATGAAGAAGCGATGGCGGGCCCGGATTCCGACAAATGGCTAGAAGCCATGAAATCCGAGATAGGATCCATGTATGAAAACGAAGTATGGACTTTTGCTGACTTGCCCGTTGAGCGGCGAGCCATAAAAAATAAATGGATCTTTAAGAAGAAAACAGACGCGGATGGTAATGTGACCATCTATAAAGCTCGGCTTGTCGCTAAGGGTTATCGACAAGTTCAAGGGGTTGACTACGATGAGACTTTCTCACCGGTAGCGAAGCTGAAGTCCGTCCGAATCATGTTAGCAATTGCCGCATTTTATGATTATGAAATATGGCAAATGGACTTCAAAACGGCATTCCTTAATGGTTTCCTTAAGGAAGAATTGTATATGATGCAGCCGGAAGGTTTTGTCGATCCTGAGAATGCTGACAAGGTGTGCAAGCTCCAACGCTCAATTTATGGGCTGGTGCAAGCGTCTCGGAGTTGGAACATTCGCTTTGATGAGATGATCAAAGCGTTTGGGTTTACGCAGACTTATGGAGAAGCCTGCGTTTACAAGAAAGTGAGTGGGAGCTCTGTAGCATTTCTCATATTATATGTAGATGACATACTTTTGATGGGAAATGATATAGAACTCTTGGACAACATTAAGGCCTAATTGAATAAAAGTTTTTCAATGAAGGACCTTGGAGAAGGTGCTTATATATTAGGCATCAAGATCTACAGAGATAGATCAAGACGCCTCAAAGGTCTTTCACAAAGCACATACCTTGATAAGATATTGAAGAAGTTCAATATGGATCAGTCTAAGAAAGGGTTCTTGCCTATGTTGCAAGGTGTGAAATTGAGCTCAGCTCAATGTCCGACCACGGCAGAAGATATAGAAGAGATGAGTGTCATCCCCTATGCCTCAGCCATAGGTTCTATTATGTATGCCATGCTGTGTACCAGACCTGATGTAAACCTTGTCGTAAGTTTGGTAGGTAGGTACCAAAGTAATCCCGCAAGGAACACTAGACAGCGGTCAAGAATATCCTGAAGTACCTGAAAAGGACTAAGGAAATGTTTCTCATTTATGGAGGTGACGAAGAGCTCGTCGTAAAAGGTTACGTCGATGCTAGCTTCGACACAGATCTGGATGACTCTAAGTCACAAACCGGATACGTGTATATTTTCAATGGTGGGGCAGTGAGCTGGTGCAGTTGCAAGCAGAGCGTCGTGGCGGGATCTACATGTGAAGCGGAGTACATGGCAGCCTCGGAGGCAGCACACGAAGCAATTTGGGTGAAGGAGTTCATCACCGACCTAGGAGTCATACCCAATGCGTCGGGGCCAATCAAACTCTTCTGTGACAACACTGGAGCTATTGCACTTGCCAAGGAGCCCAGGTTTCATAAGAAGACGAGGCACATCAAGCGTCGCTTCAACTCCATTCATGAAAATGTTCAAGATGGAGACATAGATATTTGTAAAGTACATACGGACCTAAATGTAGCAGATCCGTTGACTAAACCTCTCCCTAGAGCAAAACATGATCAACACCAGAATTCCATGGGTGTTCGATTCATCACAATGTAACTAGATTATTGACTCTAGTGCAAGTGGGAGACTGTTAGAAATATGCCCTAGAGGCAATAATAAAAGCATTATTATTATATTTCCTTGTTCATGATAATTGTCTTTATTCATGCTATAATTGTGTTATGTGGAAATCGTAATGCATCTGTGAATAATAGACACCAACATGTCCCTGGTAAGCCTCTAGTTGACTAGCTCGTTGATTAACAGATAGTCATGGTTTCCTGACTATGGACATTGGATGTCATTGATAACGAGATCACATCATTAGGAGAATGATGTGATGGACAAGACCCAATCCTAAACATAGCACAAGATCGTATAGTTCGTTTGCTAGAGTTTTCCAATGTCAAGTATCTTTTCCTTAGACCATGAGATCGTGTAACTCCCGGATACCGTAGGAGTGCTTTGGGTATACCAAACATCACAACGTAACTGGGTGACTATAAAGGTATACTACAGGTATCTCCGAAAGTATCTGTTGGGTTGACGCGGATCAAGACTAGGATTTGTCACTCCGTGTGACGGAGAGGTATCACTGGGCCCACTCGGTAATGCATCATCATAATGAGCTCAAAGTGACCAAGTGTCTGGTCACGGGATCATGCATTACGGTACGAGTAAAGTGACTTGCCGGTAACGAGATTGAACGAGGTATTGGGATACCGACGATCGAATCTCGGGCAAGTAACATACCGATTGATAAAGGGAATTGTATACGGGGTTGCTTGAATCCTCGACATCGTGGTTCATCCGATGAGATCATCGAGGAGCATGTGGGAGCCAACATGGGTATCCAGATCCCGCTGTTGGTTATTGACCGGAGAGTCGTCTCGGTCATGTCTACATGTCTCCCGAACCCGTAGGGTCTACACACTTAAGGTTCGGTGACGCTAGGGTTGTAGGGATATGTATATGCAGTAACCCGAATGTTGTTCGGAGTCCCAGATGAGACCCCGGACATCATGAGGAGTTCCGGAATGGTCCGGAGGTAAAGAATTATATATAGGAAGTGCTATTTCGGGCATCGGGACAAGTTTCGGGGTCACCGGTATTGTACCGGGACCACCGGAAGGGTCCCGGGGGTCCACCGGGTGGGGCCACCTGTCCCGGGGGGCCACATGGGCTGTAGGGGGTGCGCCTTGGCCTACATGGGCCAAGGGCACCAGCCCCAAGAGGCCCATGCGCCTAGGGTTTCAAGGAGGGAAGAGTCCTAGGAGGGGAAGGCACCTCCTAGGTGCCTTGGGGAGGAGGGATTCCTCCCCTTGGCCGCACCCCCC
>NC_041390.1:535550409-535567102 GCF_002162155.2 Triticum dicoccoides | reverse complement strand
GGGGAGATGGAGGACTTCTTACCTTGATCTTTGGTGCCTCCCTCTCCCTCTCCAACACCTCCTCCTCCTCCATAGTGCTTGGCGAAGCCCTGCCGGAGTACTGCAGCTCCATCAACACCACGCCGTCGTGCTGCTGCTGGAGCCATCTCCCTCAACCTCTCCTTCCCCCGTGCTGGATCAAGAAGAAGGAGACGTTACGCTGACCGTACGTGTGTTGAAGGCGGAGGTGCCGTCCGTTCGGCGCTAGGATCTCCGGTGATTTGGATCACGTCGAGTACGCCTTCCTCATCCCCGTTCTTTGAACACTTCCGCGCGTGATCTACAAAGGTATGTAGATGCAATCCGATCACTCGTTGCTAGATGAACTCCTAGATGGATCTTGGTGAAACCGTAGGAAAATTTTTGTTTTCTGCAACGTTCCCCAACAGTTCTTCATATAGAGAGTCTATTGAGTTATCACTTTCATATACTAGTGGGAATTTTAATTATAGAACTTGGCTTGTATATTCCAACGATGGGCTTCCTCAAATGCCCTAGGTCTTCATGAGCAAGCAAGTTGGATGCACATCCACTTAGTTTCAGTTTGAGCTTTCATATACTTATAGCTCTAGTGCATCCGTTGCATGGCAATCCCTACTCACTCACATTGATATCTATTGATGGGCATCTCCATAGCCCGTTGATACGCCTAGTTGATGTGAGACTATCTTCTCCTTTTTGTCTTCTCCACATAACCCCCATCATCATATTCTATTCCACCTATAGTGCTATGTCCATGGCTCACGCTCATGTATTGCGTGAAAGTTGAAAAGGTTTGAGAACGTCAAAAGTATGAAACAATTGCTTGGCTTGTCATCGGGATTGTGCATGATGTGAGTATTTTGTGTGGTGAAGATGGAGCATAGCCAGACTATATGATTTTGTAGGGATAACTTTCTTTGGCCATGTTATTTTGAAAATACATGATTGCTTTATTAGTATGCTTGAAGTATTATTGTCTTAATGTCAAAGGATAGACTATTGCTTTGAATCACTCGTGTCTTAATATTCATGCCATGATTAGACATATGATCAAGATTATGCTAGGTAGCATTCCACATCAAAAATTATCTTTTTTATCATTTACCTACTCGCGGACGAGCAGGAATTAAGCTTGGGGATGCTGATACGTCTCCGTCGTATCTATAATTTTTGATTGTTTCATGCCAATATTATTCAACTTTCATATACTTTTTGGCAACTTTTTATATTGTTTTTGGGACTAACATATTGATCTAGTGCCAAGTGCCAGTTCCTGTCTGTTGCATGTTTTTGGTTTCGCAGAATATCCATATCAAACGGAGTCCAAACGGGATAAAAACGGACGGATCTTATTTTTGGAAAATATGGAAAATTCGGAAGGAAGATCAACGCGAACCAGTGCCCGAGGTGGTCACGAGGCAAGGCCCCCCCTTAGGGCGCGCCCCTACCCTCGTGAGCCCACCGTAAGGCGGTTGACGCTCTTCTTGTGCCGCAAGAAAGCTAATATTCGAAAAAAAATCACGGCGAAGGTTTCAGGCCAATCGGAGTTACGGATCTCCATATATATACGAAACGGTGAAACAGAGCCAGGAGAGAACGCAGAATCAGAGAGAGACAGAGAGATAGATCCAATCTCAGAGGGGCTCTCGCCCCTCCCACGCCATGGGAGGCAAGGACGAGAGGGGAAACCCTTCTTCCATCTAGGGAGGAGGTCAAGGAAGAAGAAGAAGAAGGGGGGCCCTCTCCCTCTTGCTTCCGGTGGCGCCGGAGCGCTGCCGGGGCCATCACCATCACCGCCATCTTCACCAACAACTTCACCGCCATCATCACCAACTCTTCCCCCCTCTATGCAGCGGTGTAACCTCTCTCTTACCCACTGTAATCTCTACTTAAACATGGTGCTCAACGCTATATATTATTTCCCAATGATGTATGGCTATCCTATGATGTTTGAGTAGATCTGTTTTGTCCTAATGGCTATTTGATGATCGTGATTGGTTTGAGTTGTATGTTTTATTATTGGTGCTGTCCTATGATGCTCTCCGTGTCGCGCAAGCGTGAGGGATTCTCGCTGTAGGGTTTGCAATATGCTTATGATTTGCTTATGGTGGGTGGCGTGAGTGACAGAAGTACAGACCCGAGTAAGTAGGTTGTTTGCGTATGGGATAAAGGGGACTTGATACTTTAATACTATGGTTGGGTTTTACCTTAATGAATCTTTAGTAGTTGCGGATGCTTGCTAGAGTTCTAATCATAAGTGCATATGATCCAAGTAGAGAAAGTATGTTAGTTTATGCCTCTCCCTCAAATAAAATTACAATAATGATTACCGGTCTAGTTATCGATTGCCTAGGGACAAATAACCTTCTTGTTGACAAAAGCTCTTTACTAAAACTAACTTAGTTGTGTCTTTATCTAAACAGCCCCTAGCTTTTATTTACGTGCTCTCTACTTTCTTGCAAGCTTACCCAAAAACACCTACAAAGTATTTCTAGTTTCATACTTGTTCTAGGTAAAGCGAACGTCAAGTGTGCGTTGAGTTGTATCGGTGGTCGATAGAACTTGAGGTAATATTTGTTCTACCTTTAGCTCCTCGTTGGGGTCGACACTCTTACTTATCGAAAGAGGCTACAATTGATCCCCTATACTTGTGGGTTATCACCCCTAGTCCAAGACACTGCCAGTAGCCCGTGAACTGGTCTCCAAGCCGAGGACATTGCGTTGGCACACGTAGTAGAAATTAAATAAAAATCGCACATACAAACACCCAAGATGAATATGAAGATGCATAACGGGTTGGGATCACGATCGTTACCGTTACCGAGTTGCAGCGGAAGAAGAACTTGTCGGTGTAGATTGTACTTGGAGAACCTCGAATCATTGATGAACGACCCCTCGTATCGCCCACGAATAGTCCCTCGAACCGAAAACCGAAAGCACGGCTTCTCTACTTGGTTGCAAGCGTGCAACCTTCACAATCCGGCAGCACTTCGCCGTTCAGAGCTAATCGTCACCGAAGAATTCGAGAGAGGAGATTAAAACCACACCGGCCTTCTAATTATAAGGATTAGAAGAACTAGACCAAACTCTGATTAGTCAACTAGGACCATCTAGAACTAAGGCTAGATGAACTAGAAAAGGTTCCAAAACTTGTCAGTCGTAAAAACTTTTGAGCTTTTGCCAAACGGTGCCCCCATTCGCAGTTTCGTATGCATCGTGCGAAACAAAACTATGAGATGCTCAAAAAAGGTGAAATTTCCAAAGCATGGAGATGCTCACACATCACGGTTAGGCGGGAACATATTTTACTCGGGATCCCATGGACATCATCGTGCCATACATGGAACCAACGGACTTTAAGTTGTGATCCGGTCTGCATGTGATTCTCATGCACGTACACCACAAGAGTACACGATATACACAACTTTTTAGCTCTAGCTAGATACGTAAAAGACTCGCATCATTTTTTGATCGAATCAAGTAGCATACGCCACGTCATTGCTCATACATACACGCGTCTCTATGAATGCACACACGCACATCCTATCTCTATAAATCTTCGAGAGACTGAGCCGGCATGTCATCTTGAAATATGAGCATCTCCGAGAGACTGAGCCGGCATGTCATTTTGAAATTTACGAAGTCACCGTAGGCGCATCGTCATCGACGGAAACGTCTCCTCCCACTGAAAGCGCATCACCGAAAATTATAAAATAAATACAGAAATAATGCGAGCATCAGGACTTGAACCCTGATGGGCTGGGGATACCATTGTCTCTCTAACCATTCAACCACAGGTTGATTCGCAACACGATACCTTGATAGGATGGTTGGGTAGAGTTGTATTTTTCCAATAAAAAAATCAGTAGAATAATAAAATGAAAGAATACACGGAAAATACAGCAAATCGAGCTTCCACATGGAGTTCCCCCGCACAAAAATTGTTTCCACATGGGATATGCCGAAAATCGTTGGAGGCCTAGCCAGAACATGCATGGGGGATCGGAATGGATCGACGAGGCCCGAGGGAATCTCGTGGTGCCCTACCACGTGTCCACGCCCACATGGACCAGCCCCTGCGTTGTCCCACCACACTCGCATGTCTCCCGGTGGGCACACCACACGGTTGGCCACATGGTTGCTCGTAACGTGCTGCGGCGTCTGGGTTCGGGGCCGGATCGATCGGGGGCTGCAGGCAAATTGCCGCGGCGTCTGGGTTTGGGGGGCAAAACGGTCATTCGCAGCTCGGACGTCAAGGCCTCTTTACCCGTGGACTCCATCCCGTTGGATAATACGGATTCCGTGGACTCGTTACCCCGACAGGGCGGCATGGACTCGCCACCAATTGGCTGCCGGACACCTGGCGCGCCTCTTGGATCTGGTGCGGCTACACTACGAGATGCTTTTTTTTTCTTGCGGGGCAGGATGCCGAATAATTTTAGCAGATGGGGTTCTATTTCCTGACTCCTGTATTCGGTATTTAACATTTTTTGGGGGGGCAGTATGTGCCATTTTGTTCGCTGAATGTGTTGCTCCACTTGGTTTTTATAAAATCAATCTGCTGATTGTTGGGATCAATAGTTTTCTTTCGAGCAAGTTGTCGCCAAATGTATAGTTATGGCGTAGATGGTTGAAAACTTGTGAGTAATACATAATTGAACTTGAACTAGTAGTGTTACTATTCATCACCCAGGGTGCAGAATAAGTCATTCTTCACCCGAGGTAATCTTACGATTATTTCATAATTAAATTACGTTTCAAATTCAAATAGTTACATTCCTATTGATTCACTACGTAAAATTTGATATAAGAAAATAAAAATATAGGTCATAAGACAAGAAAATTTACAGTTTATGTGTATTTTAGACTATGTTTTTACGTTTGTAATTTTACATAACATAAAATATTTTTTACGGTCATTATATATTTTCTTACAGCCCCTTTTTGCGTCGGAAATAAGACAAAACTTACGGAACGTAAAATTACAGCGCATTGATGGTAAAATAAAGGGGGGTGAAGAATAACTATTCCACACCCAGGGTGACGAATAGCGCGACCCCTTGAACTAGAGTGAATATATTTGCAAAAAAAAGAACAAGAGTGAATATGATGGAACTGATTAGGATATGTTCCTAAAAATTGGGTATGTGCCTCAATCTGTATGTAGATAACAGCTAGACAAATGTCAATTGCAAATAGGGTTGGTAGAGTTTCCGGCTCTGTTTATGCAGTGGCAGGTGGCGGAGCTAGGATTTTTCCTAGTTCAGGTGGTCATTAGAGTTTGGTTAAGGCAAGTGGGTAGAAGTTACCCGCAGGAAAAAGTGGGTTGAAGTTAAGGAAAGAAAAACCCTGGACTACAGAGTGCGGACCATGCGCCAAATAGCTAATGGTTTTGGAATTGCAGTTGAAAATGTAACGGGTTTTGCTTCGTAGTTCATCGGCAACAATGAACATGTTTCCCGTTACTGCATTCAACTAACTTGTTGCCTCACCACTCCCTTTTATTAACTTTCTTAAGCAACTTCTGCATTTCCCATCATCATAGCCCAAGGTCGAATAACATATACATCGTCTTAGTTTCTGCCATAACACTTCAATGTGAATATAACCAAGACTGACAATGCCAAAATTGATACTACTAGACCCATATATAAGTTAGAGCATGTCATTGAAATGTAAACATATGTATAAATAGCTCAAATGAGAGAGAGTGAGAGAGAGAGAGAGAGAGAGAGAGAGAGAGAGAGAGAGAGATTTCGTAATTAGGGTACAAATATTGCTAAACGTAATTTATAGATGATCCCAGCGATAAATCTTTTTAATACACAAGCTACAAACCTTAGACTCGGGCGATGCGTAAATACGACTTCATGCTAGTGATTCATTATGAATTTGAATTTGACTAATTCCAGAGGTTTATCTCTAGTCTTCACCATTTGAAAATTTTATTAGCTGGGGCGCTTGTGTATGTGCCCATATATTGGCGTGCGCACGACCATGTGTCTTATTTATTTTGCGAAAAAGTCCCGCAATCTATTAATAAAATGTACATGAGTACAAAGATTCCCGGAGGTAATAAATGTTACAATCAGGCTCATGGCCACCTAGCGACGACTTGAGCATTGGAACGAGCCGAAAGTGTGCCACTGTCATTGCCCCTTCTTCACCAAATTCAGGCAAACTTTATGGTAGTTGACAGTCGGGAAGTCGTCGTGCTAAGTCCCCAAAGGGCCAGCGC
Source organism: Triticum dicoccoides (assembly GCF_002162155.2). NCBI lineage: Eukaryota > Viridiplantae > Streptophyta > Magnoliopsida > Poales > Poaceae > Triticum > Triticum dicoccoides. Next base: position 535,560,843 of record NC_041390.1, on the reverse strand, counting down.
ACCAGAACAATCGCCATAGATGAAAAGAAAAGTAGATTGAACACACCTATGACCACGAAACACTGACTGAATCTAGGGATTCGTCGAAGATTAAGACCAACCAAATCTAAACAGATCCATAGAAGACCAACACAGAAGGGTAAACAGATCCACATGATCTATGCCGAAACAGATAAAGGACATGGAGGACATTATCCAAGAACTAGAATAAACCTAAACTTAGAAGAGAGCTGACCCCTAGTCCTACTGATCGCCGGCAAAGGAGGGGGAAAAGGGGAGGGGCCGACGGTGAGATTTGGTGTGAGGGCAAGTGCCGCGGGTGGCGGCGAGGTCTCACGATACGTTGTTTTGTGAAATACAGTACATGAACTCATGGTTCGATCCACAAAAAATCTTGGTAGTATACAGTCTTTTCCGACCTCCCCACCTGTAAGATCTTTTCCGGAGAAGAGAAAAGGAGAACATTATAAATTCTAGGTTTCGAGAAAAAAGAAACACCTTGTAATTCCTATAACTAGGAGTACATTTTTTTTACCCCTGAGTGCAAAAGATCACATCAGAATATCAAGATCAGACACCCGGCGTCCAGCTCCGTTGGTTCCGTCTCGATCCTCCGCCATTTCGTCCCACCCACCGCTGCCACCAAGGGACAAACTCGTCAATCCACACCGCCCCGGCGCCTATAAGAAGGCTCCTCCCCATTTCTTCAAACTTTAGCCGATCAGTGTCCTCCACAAGAAAAAAATATACTATAAGCAATAGAAAAATAGTAATCCCTCAATAAGAAAATCAAGAAAGAGATTTCCTTTTCTTCCTGGTCTCCCTTCCACCACCAACCTCTCCTCCGGCCGGCCGAGTTGTCCCGCTCCGGCTGCGTCTTCTCCGGCGAGAGGGGTAGCTAGGTTTGCCTGCTCTTCCTTTGAGCGGTCTCCTCCCGGCAGGGCTGAGGAGATCTCTCGGGACCTCGGGACTGGGGCGTGTATGATGGGGATTTCGCTTATGCCGATGAAGACGCCCACGCGGCTTCTGTGGAGCACCAGCTTCTTCCGCCACAAGCTCGCCGCCATGATCGCCTCCTCGTCCTGCTTCTTATAAGAGCCCCTCCGCCGCGCAGCAGCTGTATATATACGTCTTTTTCGTTTGACTTCGCCCCCGTTCGATCGACAACCAACGCAACTTCTTGAAGCTTTCTCTGCGATGGAGCCCGGCCGGCTCATCTTCAACACGTCGGGCTCCGGCAACGGACAGATGCTCTTCATGGACTGCGGCGCGGGCGGCATCGCCGGCGCGGCCGGCATGTTCCATCGAGGTATCATATTCTCATCTACTACTAGTTTTCTCGATCCCGGTTGTTTGGTTCGTTAGAGAGTGATTGGTGTACTGATTGGGGTTGCCATGTTTGAGTGATGAAGGGGTGAGACCGGTCCTCGGCGGCATGGAAGAAGGGCGCGGCGTGAAGCGGCCCTTCTTCACCTCGCCGGATGACATGCTGGAGGAGGAGTACTACGACGAGCAGCTCCCGGAGAAGAAGCGGCGCCTCACGCCGGAGCAGGTGACAATTCAAAGCTACAGTACTAGTGAAGACGATGCTCTGTTCATCCTAATTAATTCTGAGTTCTGACGACGGTGCATGCGCGCCACGCGTACGTGTGCAGGTCCACCTGCTGGAGAGGAGCTTCGAGGAGGAGAACAAGCTGGAGCCGGAGAGGAAGACGGAGCTGGCCCGCAAGCTCGGGCTGCAGCCACGGCAGGTGGCCGTCTGGTTCCAGAACCGCCGCGCCCGGTGGAAGACAAAGACGCTGGAGCGCGACTTCGACCGCCTCAAGGCGTCCTTCGACGCCCTCCGCGCCGACCACGACGCGCTCCTCCAGGACAACCACCGGCTCCGGTCACAGGTAACCAAAGTCAACCACGCTTCACCACCGGCCGGGCACCGTGGCTTCCGCCGCTGAGTTTGATTTGGGAGATCCATATCTCTTTGTGGCGTCAGGTGGTAACGTTGACCGAGAAGATGCAAGATAAGGAGGCGCCGGAAGGCAGCTTCGGTGCAGCCGCCGACGCCTCGGAGCCGGAGCAGGCGGCGGCGGAGGCGAAGGCTTCCTTGGCCGACGCCGAGGAGCAGGCCGCGGCAGCGGAGGCGTTCGAGGTGGTGCAGCAGCAGCTGCACGTGAAGGACGAGGAGAGGCTGAGCCCGGGGAGCGGCGGGAGCGCGGTGCTGGACGCGAGGGACGCACTGCTCGGGAGCGGATGCGGCCTCGCCGGCGTGGTGGACAGCAGCGTGGACTCGTACTGCTTCCCGGGGGGCGCCGGCGGCGACGAGTACCACGAGTGCGTGGTGGGCCCCGTGGCGGGCGGCATCCACTCGGAGGAGGACGACGGCGCGGGCAGCGACGAGGGCTGCAGCTACTACCCCGACGACGCCGCCGTCTTCTTCGCCGCCGCGCAAGGGCACGGCCACCATCACACGGACGACGACGATCAGCAGGACGACGGCCAGATCAGCTACTGGATGTGGAACTAGGCTCGCGCGCATGCATCAAGAAGCGTGCGTGCGCCGTGGAATCGATCAATTTCGGAGTATGTCAGTAAAAAAGTCGTGGCGTTTTGTTTTCTCTCCTTGTATGCTTCCCGCTGTAATGTTGGGTCACTACGATCGACCAAGTTGTATGCATATGCATTGTAGTACTACGAGTTAGGGTAATATATCGGTGGTAAAATCTGTCGTGATGTACGGGAAATAACTGCACGGAGTCAAAGCCTCAATTTTATGGCACAGTACATCTTGTCAAATGAGATTTTTAATCATCTACTGTTATGCCGTCTGAGTTTTGTAAGATCAAGCCGGCCCCATTCTCCACTACTGTACGTGCGCTCTTGGTTTTGTATTTTTGGCCTCTCCAAAAATATGAAAAGGCCACAGATGCAAGGAATAGTACTATGGAAAGGTTCTATAGCATTTCCCACGTCCATAAATTGTGTCATATTTTTCAGACCTTGGAATAAAGAAACCACCCTCCAAACCTTGGCATTGTTTTTTAAGTTGCTTTTCCATTTTCAAAGTCCAGAAAATGTTGAAAACAATTGGGTTTATGGAGAATTGTGAACCTTGCGAATTGAACAAAATAAGATGGGCGGCAACCTATCTCAAAGCCTATTAACAACAAAAAATACTATTGAAATTTTAGAAAGTTTTAGGTTAAATGTGGACAATGAAATAGTTCAAGGTTCAAATCGAACTTGGCGGCACGGTTCAGCATTTTGAAAAAATTTTCTTTATTCACTTATGGAGCGATCATCCTCTTCACCTAATTTTGTCTATGCATCATACAACACGAATCTGCACTACGACGCACACTTGCGGTCCAAATTGAAACTACTACTAGGAGAGATCATCAGGAAAACGAGAGGTTTCCTATTAAACAACATTCATAATTGAGGATCCACCGTTGGTTAGGAGGGTGATACATTAGAGCGATGATATTTTTACACAATATTTTTACAAAAGTCTTACGTCTGGTGACGGTTATTCCCATGTTTTGTTCTAGGTAGTTGTTCCCCACTGCCCCCTCTCATAGTATGTAAAGTTTTTGTAAAACTAGTATGTGGGAATAGGATTTTTGGGTACATTATTCCCACATTCTGACTTTAGTCATTTCTGTATATGTTGTGTGATTGTATCCTTTATGTATCAATTTCGTACTCACCATTTTAAAATGCAACATTAGTGTGCATATACAGAAAGCTAGACTACACATTACTTAAAGTATCTATCGATGCAAGGCAAGGCAGGGGTATGCGGTTTAACTTTATTTCCAATCTTCCACACTGTCTAGACACAGATAAGAACACACACAAAATGCACTTTGACATTTATTACGGGAAATGTATAGGTAGTTAAGCTTTGGTCGATGCAAACAATTGGCCCTGCTGATCTGTTTGGATGATCATGTTCACGTAAACATGCCACACTTGAGTGTCATGCTTGCAGTATTGACATTCAGCCGTATTTTTCAGTCGGAATTTTAGATGAGTATAATTATTACGTTCCAAGCCAGCATCCATTTCCTTGATTGTGGATTGATGAAATTAAAAAAACAGTCCAATGTAGATAATCATTCCTTTTGTGTGGAAATTAATTGATGAAACTGATTGTGGGGGGCAACAAGATTTAAAGTTCTATGAACAGTGAATCAATCAATCTATTGCGTAAAATTCCGTAAAAGGAAGCCTTTTTGTCACAATCTTACCCGCTAAAGAAAAAAATGTGTCTAGGCTCTTCTCCCATTGTGGGGTCGGGATATGCAATTTGATTCTTTCTTAGGGTATGCAGTTTATTTTCCATTCCATTCTTCTTCCTAGCTACTCCCTTTGTTCCTAAATGTAAGTCTTTTTTTAACATCAGTACAGACACAAGCGCTCATATGCACGCGCATACACTCACCCCTATGAACGCACACACGCACACCCTACCACTATGAGCACCTTCAAAAGACTGAGTCGGCATATCATCTTGAAATTTACGAAGACACCATAGGCACCTCGTCGTCGACGGGAACGTCTCCTCCCACTAAATGCGCATCGCCGGAAATCCTGAAATAAATCCAGGAATAAATGCGAGCACCGGGATTTGAACCATGTTGGATTGGGGATACCACAGTCGCTCTAACCATCCAACCACAGGTTGGTTCGCAAATATGGACTACATACGAAGCAAAATAAATGGATCTACACTCTAAACTACGTCTATATACATCCGTATGTAGTCCATATTGAAATCTCTAAAAAGAATTATATTTAGGAACAGAGGGAGTAGCTGTGAGGCGTGGATACGAGCACAGAACAAGAAATGCACATTACCGCATTATCACGAGAATTGTATAGATAGTTGTCCTTGGTCAATGCAAACAATTAACTGGTCCTGCTGATCCGTTTGGATAGCTGTGTCCATGTTCATGTAAACCTCCACACTTGAGTGACTTGCTTCTGAAATAATTACTACTTGCTCCTTCGCAAAATATAAGGTGTGCTTGACTTTGCATGGTCTTTGATCATTAATATATACCAAAATACTTGGATTGAACATGTATCAATATATAGTACCATTGTATTTGTCTTATAAAGCAATTCTATTTTATATGACTTTATAATAATTTTATAGGCATACAATAGGTGAAAATTATAATCAAAGTTGCCCACGAAGACCAAAAAAGCAATTGCGCGTCTTATATTTTGGTAAGGTGGGAGTAATAAGATAAATCAAGAGAAAAGGAGAGCACTGGTGGAAAAAAGGCCTTTGGTCGCGGTTCGCAACTGCCATTAGTCGCGGTTGCGCAACCGCGACCAAATAAGCGCGACTAAAGCCCCCCACCTTTAGTCGCGGCTCCTTAAGAACCGCGACTAAAGGCCCGTCCACGTGGGCGCCAGGCGGCCGTCGGGGCGGAGGACCTTTAGTCGCGGTTCTTCTGGCCAACCGCGACTAAAGGCCGCCACAAGTTTAGGGTTTTAGCCCCCCCCCCCCTAAACCTGTGTTCTGTTTAATTTGTATTGTTTTATTTCTTTTGTGCTTTATTTTAATTTTGAAGGAGTTTCATATATTCTACGGTACTACATACATGCATATGAATGTACAATTTCAAATAAATTTGAAATTAGAACCAAAAAGAATTCAAGAGGAATATACAATATATATTCAATATCATCGGATGACCATATACAATTTTGAACAAGTTTCCATACATGATTTAATGCATATAAAGTTCTACGTCCTCGTAATAGTGTTCTCCTTTAGGATGGAGGACTTCCCTGCTGAACCATCCAGCTAGTTCCTCTTGAAGTGGTCGGAAGCGAGCTTCTGGACTAAGCATCCACCGGAGGTTATTCCTCTGAGCATTGGTATCACTCGGAACCCGCTCAGAGGTGTATCTCCGGATCATCTCACAGACATAGTATCCACATAGATTGGTCTCCGGTGGCTGAATATCCCCAGCATTCTTAGCCTTTAACATTTTGAATTCTAGCTCTTTTTTGAATTCACCGACCTTTGTATCTACGAACCGTCTCCAAACCCTACGAGGCAAAGAAAATTAAATGAACAAGAGAGTTATTAATTAGTTACTTGATATTAGGAAATGAACGAAATAGGCCGATCGATATAGAGCGCAAATGAATGAAAATAATTACTTCTGCAGCATTCTTCTCATACCGCCCCAAAGCTTTGGATCCATATTCACAGAGTCGTGGACGAGACATTCTGAGGTGTTAACTTTAATTACTAGCAGAATCCAGTGGAACCTGCGGACACGATACATGCACAGTACGTCATGCATAACTCATCGATTAGCCGGCCACATACCATGCATGGAGTAAACAAAAGAGAATGTGCTCAAGACAGAAACACTCACTCAAAATGGTAAGGAAATAAAATATCACTTTTGAGTTCCTGCTTTGTAAGAAAGTGCCACAGGTCTGCCTCCACGTCGGCGGGGTGACGCTCCAACACATGTCCATTAACGATGTGTGGGTCAATGAACCCAACATCATGGATGTTCCTTACTCTGCATTCCTTAATCTTCATTCTGCATGTATAATAGCGGACACAACAATATAGTTAGGACATATATATAGTGCAGGTAATATGAACGAGATGGGGTAGAAATTAATAAATCACTTACAGAACGTAGCAACTGATGATAGATTTATCGAGCTCGCGCAGATTGAAAAGCTGGAACAATTCACTCAGTTCAATTTGTACATAGTAATGTTTGAAGTGATGCTCATGTCTAACTTCCGCATAAATATATTCTTTGGCGTTTTTATTTTTTATGTAACCCTTGTACCATTTCAGCAGACCTTTCATTTGTGGAGGTAGATCCTTTTCCTGCGCAGGCTCGACGAGAGGCCCATTCTTGACATATGTAATTACTACCTCCTTCACTGGCGCCTCATCAAGGCCTAACAGTTCACGAAGAGTAATACCTAAGTTGGCCGCTTGTTCTCTGGCACTCGTTACAGTCAATCCCTGTGCTGCCGCAGCTTGTATGATCTCGGGGGCATCCGGACAGAAAGCTTCCACTATAAGCGGGGCAATCGATTGTTTACTTTGTTCCCCGAGCTGGGCAACTTGTTTCCCGCTTTTTTTACTTTCGGCCTTCTCCCGCTCTTTGTTCTCCTTGAACATGAGTGCCTGCCTGCGAAGTTCACGTGCATAGTCGTTAGGCAGATTCTTCGCGGCTTGGGACGGTGTGCTCAAAAATGACTTAGCCCACTTCTTTTGCTCATCAGAAAATACTGGCTTGGGCTCGGGCTCTCTTTTCTTCTTGCAGTCCGCCTTCCATTTCTCCAAATCAGCAGCCGCGGCCGCGTCGACTTCCTTGGCACTACGTTCCCAAGGCCTTGTGGGGAGAGGCTTCAGTGATGGCTCCGGTACCTTTGTGGTCTTAGGTACATAAGGGTCCGGGTTAATAATCCAGGACTGCTTCTGCTTCTTTGCCGGAGGTGGATTGGGGGGCGGCGTCTGATCACCCGCCGGACGAGGACTGGGGGGCGGCGGCTGATCACCCGCCGGACGTTGTGGACTGGGGGGCGGCGTCGGCTGACGTGACGGAGGTGTAGGTGAACCGCCACCACCACCACCACCACCACCACCACCACCACCACCACCACCGCCACCGCCACCACCACCACCGTAGGGGGGTGGACTTGTTGTCCTTGGCGCCTCGCCTGGAAACTTGATAAACTTCTTTTGCCATAGAATGAAATGGCGCTTGACATCTCCAAGTCTTTTCTCCCCTTCAGGTGTAGCAATGTCAATCTCCAGGTCCTCAAACCCTTGGACTATGTCCTCCACCGTGACACGAGCATAGCCATCTTGAATGGGGTTGTTGTGGTGGAGTGCTCCAGGTAAACATGGTAAAGCACTGCCGATGGCTACCTTCATGGACATGTTCCCGATAGGATAATACATATGACATTCTTTCATCTCCTTTATATCGTCCACGGGGTAGCGAGGAGGCTCCGGTGAAGTAATTTCGACCACCAGAGGCTCCGGTGCAGTAATTTCGACCACCAGAGGCTCCGGTGCAGTAATTTCGATCGTCGGTGCATCTGCACCAGCCGGTGGGGCCTCCGTGGAAGCCACGCTGCTTCTCCGCTGCTGGCTTCCGAGATCCGCTGGATGATCTTCATGCTGCACCCGAGCTGCATCTCTTTCGGCTACTAGTACACTCATGGTTTTCTTCATCACATCCATTTCCGATGCCAACCGCGCCACAACATCTGCTTCCCGATCCATCTTTCTCTTACGGCTTCTGTAACCGTACGGGTCATCGTTCTGGGGGAACCCTATTTTCCACGGAATGTGCCCCATGCCTCGTACACGTCCTCCGTGTTCAGGATTCCCGAGGGCTTTTGTTAGTGCGTCGTTCTCTCTGTTGAACTTGATCTTCCCCTGTTGAGCATCCCTCATTGCGTTAATAAGGGCTTGGGTGGGTTTAATTAATTTGCCCCGGTAAACACACTCCCCTGTCTCCGGGTTCAGCGTTCCCCCATGCCCGTACCACCAGCTTTTGGCCCTTGGGTCCCATCCCTCCGTACCTGGACGGATTCCTCGCGCCGTCAGCTCGTTCTCCATCTTCTCCAACCTAGGCACCCAAATGCGATACCCTCCTGGCCCCATAACATGATTGTACTCCTTCTTAGCCGCATTTTCCTTATTTTTTTTCGATATTTGAATGAACTGCTCCGATTTCTTTTGCTTCACAAATTCTGGCCAATCATGTTTCAGTTTCTCATATTGTCCTTTGAAATCCGGAGTCTTGTTCTGCTTGACAAAGTCATGGACTAGATTTTGCTTGAATTTCCGGAATGCGTCGGCCATCTTATGAAGAGCGAACTGTTTGACTAGCCTCCTCCTCTCCTTGTTTTCCTCAATCTTGTTACCCTCCTCATCGAATTTGTTGTATTCCGGAGGTAGAACGAAATGTTCCATAAGCTTCTTGAAGCAATCTTTTTTTGTTCTCTTATCGACAAAAGTGAAACCATCAATTCGTGCCTTCTTTGGCTCATTCCACTCCTGGACGGTGATCGAGACGTTGTCTCTAACAATGGCTCCGCATTGGCTGACAAACTTGGTGACGTTCTTGCGGGGCTCCAGCGGCCTGCCGGTTGCACTGTCGACAACCTCGATGGTGCATGTTTCTCCTTGTTTCATCGTCTTGGTTGCGCCACGCTTTGACGACGTACTCGATTGTTTCGACGATCCGGCCGAGGGCTAAAATAAGAAAGAGTCGCGCGCGTTAGTACACACATATTTATTCAAATCAGTTAGTTTGTATCACCAGAGGCTCAATGTATATATATACCTCGGCGCCGGAGGTGGTTGCTACTTCCATTTGAAGATCGTCGTTTATCGACGTTTGTTCGGCATCATCTTGCTGACGGCGCCCTTCATCTTCACCGTCAAGGTTCAGATAAGAAGAGATATCATCTTCTTCTTCTCCGGTCGGCACATATAGAATATCGCCGTTTATGATGCCGAACATATGTGCTTCACCGTCCGGATCATAGTTGTCCATAATCGGGTCAGCTCTATCGTCCGCCATTATATCAGTCCTGAAAACATGTAGTAAAAACAAATTAATTAAGTGAAGAAGGGGGGCGGTGGCGGTGGCGGTGGCGAAAGGGCGGTGGCAAAAGGAGGGGGCGAGGAAGGGGTGGGAGAGGGTGTCGCGGTAGAGCGCGAGACGGGGCAGCAGACGACGGCGTCACGGAGAGGGGAGGCGAGGACAACACATTTATAACCCTCGCCGTCCCCTCTCGATCCCTAAAAAAACACCGCGCGCATCGCCGCCCCCCTCGCCGCCCCTCTCCGTATAAACAAATTGTCCGAACAGAGCTTGGAGTAGAGTGGCTAGGGTTTGGCCAGGGATGCGGATGGAGACGAATATATGTGGGGTCGGGATGGCCCATGTGCAGGGCGGGGGGTGCTGGCCACACTCTTTTTTCTTTTCTTTTTCATTTCATTTCATTTTTTATTTTCCTGTTTTTATCCTTTTCATCTTTAAAACAATTCAGTATATCAAAATATAGCAATGAAAAAAGATATTTGAGAAATCATAAAATGTATGTGAATTCAAAAAAATGAATCATAAAATGTTCATGGATACAAAAACATTGTGATTTTGCAAAAAAAAAGGTTTTCAAAAAATGTTGATGATTTTGTGGAAAAAACAGGAATAAAAACATATTGTGTATTCAAAAAATGTTTAGGGATTTCAGAATAGTTCACGTATTTAATTTTTTCACTGATTCATGACATATTCGTGAATTTAAAAATTATTCGTGTATTTCAAAAAATTGATTTTATTAGACACAAAAAAATTCATCAAAACAAAAAAATATTAATGAATTCCAAAAACGTTCATGGATTTGAAAATA
>NC_041390.1:535530126-535546287 GCF_002162155.2 Triticum dicoccoides | reverse complement strand
TCGCATCCGGGGTACAGCGCCTTTCTGTGATCCTCTAACATGCGATCCAAATTCTCCCTCTCCTTTTCAGTTTCGCAGCGTCTCCGTGCATCAGCAATGGTCCGACCAAGATCATCAACGGGATCATCACGTGCCTCTTCTTCACCTTCCCCTTCACCTTCAGCATCCTCCATGAAAGTATCACCGAAATGAGCAAGATAGCTTTCATCGATGAAATCATCCCCTTCTTCATCTTCTTCCATTATAACCCCTCTTTCTCCATGCTTGGTCCAACAATTATAGCTTGGCATGAAACCGTGCCGAAGCAGATGCATGTGAACATCTCTTGAGGAAGAGTAACCCTTCTGATTCTTACAGATAACACATGGACAGATAACAAAACCCCCCTGCTTGTTCGCATTAGCCACTACCAGGAAATCTTTCAAACCCGTAGTGAACTCGCCGGAGAGTCGGTTACCGTACATCCATTGCCGATTCATCTGCATTATTATAATATAAAATATATAATTAACCATCATGCATTTGTTAAACTAACTAGCTACAAACAATATAAATTAAACAATGAACTGCACACATGCATATTTTATCAATGACACATCAAAGGTTCATCAAGTTGCTAACCGCGATCGAGGAGTGTGGCTCCAACACTTCATGTCATGTTTGTTTCATGCTCTTGGGGCATTTCATCAAAAACCTTATGTGCATAAGAGGAACCAAAAGCAAACCTACACCCACTTGTGAAGAGAATGGCTCCAAATGGCTAAGTGTTGGCTGCTGGATGGGTATATATAGGGGAGGGGCTTTAGTTGCGGTTGGCCTGGCAAACCGTGACTAAAGGTGCCCGAAGGCCTTTAGTCGCGGTTGTCCTCGCCAACCGCGACTAAAGACCCTCACGTGCGCCAGCTGGCCACCGAGCGCCCTGGGCCCAGGCCTTTGGTCGCGGTTCACCTCCAGAACCGTGACTAAAGGTCCCATTAGTCGCGGTTCCTACAGCTTCGCGACTTATGGGGCTGGACGGAAGCCTGTTTTTCCACCAGTGGAGGTTTCCTATCAAAGGGCATGTGTATTGATAACCAATCATTGAGTACATGGTCAGGAGCCCCCAGTCCGTGACTTTGGACATGTTCAATAGACACTGTGTGAGTGTATGCTCATGTATCTAGGATGTACTTAACCTTTAAAAAAACAATATGTAGTATAGTCGCTACATCATTAGTGTGCATATACAAAAAGCTAGACTAAATTACTTAAAGTATCCATCGGCGCAAGTCAAGATATATGCAGTTTAATTTGTTTCATGGGCATGAAATTTAACTTGCTTTCATGTCTTCTTCCTAGCTGCGTTGGCACAGATAGGAACGTACAACAAGAAATGCTCAATTTTACATTTATTATAGGAAAGTTATAGGTAGTTAGCCTTGGTCAAGGCAAACTATTGACCATGTGATACGTTTAGATGACCTTGTTCATGTAAGCCTGCCACACTTGAGTGTCAATATTTACACTGAACCTCGATCTTTGGTCAGACTTGTAGACGATGATTGGACTTAACATGCGGTACAACTTCCTCTCTGGTTGGAAGGCCCTCACATATTCCTAGATTGATAATTTTGACCAACGTAGTACGGGTTATATATTGCAAAGATAATATAATTAGAAACTACAAATGCTAATTTTTCTAATTGTATAACTTTTGTGATATACAATTCATATTATATTGATCGAATTGTCAATCTATGGATATGTGTGTGGGCCTTATAAACCGTAAAGGGTGGACGATGGAGTATATAATTAGATGATACATGCTGCATATAGACTTTAAATGAGTATAGTGATCACTTGTGAAACCAGCATCCATTTCCTTCATTGTTCATTGATGAAATTAAAAACCAGTCTCATGTGGATAATCATTCCTTTTGTTTGGAAATTAATTGATGAAACCGATTGTGGGGGACAACAAGATTTAAAGTTTGCTGAACAGTACGTCGATTGATCTATGGCACAAATATTCCTGTAAAAAGAAGCCTTTTTTTTGTCACAATCTCACCCACTCAAGGAAAGAAAAATAAACCATGTCTAGCCTCTTCTCCCACTCCCTCTTCCATGTCCTTAGCTTTTCACTTTTTCCGAAAAACATCTAATCTATTCATCTTCGATCATGACAGTAGAACGAACAGCAGAAATGACAAAAATTACATCCAGATTCATAGACCACTTAGCGGCGACTACAAGCACTAAAACGAGCTGAAGGCGCGCCGTCGTCATCGCCCCTCCCTCACCGGAGCCAGGCAAAACTTATTGTAGTAGACAATCGGGAATTCATCGTGACAAGACCCCATAGGACCAACGCAACAAAACAGCAGCCGCCGCCGATGAAAGAGTAGCGTAGATCAGAAGGATCCAACCTAGAAGCACATGAACGTAGACGAACGACGAACAGATCAGAGCAAACCCACCACCAAGGACATATCCACCGGAGACACACATCCACACACCTACCTACGATGCTAGACGCACCAACGAAATGGGGGCAAGGCGGGGAAAACCTTATTCCATTTTCAGGGAACCGCCGTGTCTCGTCTTGGTAAGCAGGACACAAACCATAACAAATTTTGAAGACACATCTAAAAACGAAGCCCTCCCACCAGCAAAAGCCGGGATCTACCGTGCTTCCGTGACCCTAGGGACATGGGAGACGAGACGGACCGGCAGCGGTGCCGGTGGGAGGCAGAGGAACCCTAATTAGGGAGGAGGCGGCGGCTAATATGAGGAAGGCCTACTCGTACGTTGCCTTTTTAGCTTTCCACTGTTTCTAAGGTGATGCATCACTTTCACGCTGTCGCCAGGATTTTCCAAAGAATAACAAGTCACCTTAACCCGACAGTGCTTAATTAGGAGCATACACACAAACATGAGTTGTTCTATACTATATGTAGATTTATCCTCTTATGATAACAAAGTGCATGGAGAACCCCAATTTTTTGTGTCTGTTGAATTGAATTGTTGTCATGCGTAAAAGAAGAAGAAGAAGAATTGGCATCAAGATAGCTAGTCCATGACTGGATTAGCTCAGGGATAAACTAGTGTCCTCACCAGGAGTGGTAGTTAATTGCCCAGGTCTAACAGGCTCATGACAAGAGCATTTCCCCCTGATTGGACGCGGGAGCACCTTTTGTCCCTTGCAGCCCCCACTCACGTTTAGACAAAGCATAGCCAAGATTCCATCCCTCCTCCTCTCCTCCTCGACGGCGACGTCGCATGCAGGAAAGGTTACTACTACCAAAGCTAGCGCGAGCGGGTCGCTGGCCGTAATGGCGTGTCAATGTGTACTACCATACACCGGGTCGGTCGTGCTGCCGCTCTATTTCTGCTAACCATCGCTCTTGAAGAAAAAGAAAAATCTAGCTCGGCTGGGGACGGAGGTTGGCCTCACAGCCGATCCGAAAGCATCTGCCGCGGTTGCGATCGGCCGTGTCGTGTCGCTGAAAGAAGGGAAGGGAAGGGAAATGGAATTCATTTTTCAGACGGCGACTGGAAATATAGCAGGGCGGCAAGTGGAACATGTGCTAGCTCAAACGTGCGTATCAGAAATCCAGGCTAGCGAGGAGGAGGGCCAAGCGCAGTGATTCGTGTGCATGAAAATTGAAGCGCGGCTGGGCTGAGACGGACGTCGATTGGTATGGCTGTGGTGGGTGATAAAGCGATCTCTTGATTACGTGATGTATCGTTGGTGTCGTTGAGACGAGATGAGATGATGATGAGACGAGGCGACCGGAGCGGCAAGAGGAGAAAAACTTGCTTGCTCTCGCCTGCATCCTCAGGCTGTCCTGTTTCCAAGTCGTAGTCCCAGCAGTGTGGTTTTGGCGCCGCGCTCGCTGTCCGCCTGGCGTGCGGTGGCGACGCAACGCAGGCAGGATCACCATCCCGTGGACGCAACCGCGCGCGCCAATAGTCGCGGCGGCGCGTCGTGTTCGCGTCGGCGATCAGCTCGGTGGGCATCCAGAGAAGGCGGGCTCTGCGTCGATCAACCTGGTGAAAGACTGGGCGCTGGTAATGTGCGAGCGAGCGGACCGGCGAGCAAGCAGTGCGTATGGAACGGGCGCATCTACCACTAGTCCATCGGTGTTTTCAGAGTAATTGTAAAAAACATCCACACTTCAGGCAAGATTTGCACAAACCACACATTTACGAAATTATGCCAAAAAGCACTAATTTTTTTATAATTTTTTGCAAAAAACACTGATTGCTCGTTTGGACCGTTTTAAGTACGTTTAAGACATGGGTCTCGCTTTTGCTGATGTGGCGTAACGGTTCGCAGGCGACGCTGTTAGACAGACGGTTTTACACCAACACCCTTTTTGGAAAAATGAAAAAGCAATCGGGTCCTTGGCCCGGAAAATATAAGCAATCGGGTCCTTTTCCTGTCTCATCTCTCTCTCTGCCCATGAGCTCTATCCCGCCACGCCATGGACGCCAAGGTCGAGCCGCCGTGTTCTTCGCCCGGATCCAGCGAACCAAGTCGTTGCCAGAGCCCTCCACACCGGATTTGGACCCAAGCGCCTCGCCGCGCCCATTCCCGGACCTCGCCGCCTCGCCAAGTCCTTGCAGCGGCCGTGCCTCACGCCGGAGCTCTGCTTCCACCTGCACCATTGATGCGTCCACTGCGTTGACCCCATGTCCGACCTCTGCATCGCGCGCGTTGACCCTGGTCCTCGGTTCGATCTGGAGGTAGCAGCCAACCGCATCCATCGACCCCAGCTGCTCGAGTTCGAGCACGCATCCTGCCAGCACTGGGCGGGGGCGGCGGAGCCCGATGTGGCCATGTGGGGCACGACACTGGGCGGCGAGAAAGCTCGCCGGACGCGAGCAGCGGCGGCGGCAGCGTACGGGAGCAGCAGCAGCCGCGCCAGACTTGCGTGGGCACTCGCAGCCGCGCCGGCCGCGAGTAGCAGCAGTCACACCGGCCGCTCGTGGTGGCGAGCAGCAGCAGCCGCGCCGGCGGCCAGGCGGCGAAGCTCCAGGTGAGCTGTTCGGAGCGGGGCATGGCGGAGCTCATGGCTCGGCTGGCGCAGGGGAGCTGCTGCTGGCTTGCACGCCGGCGAGCTCGAGCTCCATTGGCTGGCGCAGGGGAGGCCCAGCTGACACAGTCAACGGTGGGAGAGGAGATGGAAACTTACCGTTGGCTCTTTTCTTAAAAAGGAGGGAGCTTTTGGTAAATATATATCTTTAACGACGTCTAGTGTGAACAGTTACGCCATGTCATCATTTATGGGACCCTCGTGTCATAAACGTACTTAAAACGGTCCAAACGAGCAACCAGTGTTTATTGAGAAAAATTATGAAAAAAATTAGTGCTTTTTGGCACAATTTCGTAAATGTGTGCTTCCTGCAAATCTTGCCTGAAGTGTCGATGTTTTTTACAATTCACTCGTCCATGTTCCGTGTCCCCCAATCCGACGCCCGCACGCACCTACGTATTCTGGCATTCTGCTGCATCGGCCATGTTCCGTGTCCCCCAATCCGACGCCCGCACGCACCTACGTAGGGACCGTCTCCCCCTTCCTCCCCCGGTCCAGCCGCGTATCGCATCGCTGGCCGCACCCAGCCCCGGACGCCGCAGTCGCTGCCGGCCCATGAGCCCATCAACCGGGCCGTGGCCGTGGGTGATGCCTGACGCGGACGGGATGGCTTGAGCAGTGGTTTCGATCCTTCGCCACCGCACGCGTGGTCTGCCTCTCGCAACTTCTTCACGCACTGTTCTACCTTCCCTGCTACGAAATCTGTATCGTCGTCGCGTCGGGCCCTTCGTTCTTTCCAATGGCTGACCTACCGCCGTGTGTTGTTCTCTTCAACTTCTACTAGTTCCACTGCTGCTGCTGATAACGTCCAAACTAGCATATGACGTTTCGCTACAGCTTGTTTGTTGTCTGTATCCTTTGGCAATGTCCACCCCAGTCCCCGTTCGTGAACGTTTCGCTTCCTGTATGCAGTCATGTCACTCCTTAGCACGATCAATCATCAATATAAGATGTATGTGCGGTGGTTTTGACCTATTTAAGGCAGTCTTTTCTAAGGTTTATTTATATATATTCTTTTTATGGAGCCGGAGGCAGCTTTGCTTCGACAAATTTGCATGCCTATCTTCGTCTCTATTAGTAGGCTAGGCCCGTCGTCAGGCTCCACCAGCCTTCCTAACCACTCCCTCCATAGTGCATTCATGTTTTTCGAGATTCAACTTTGATCATAAATTAGATCAATACTTTCTCCGTTTTAAAATAGACGATTCAACTTTGTACTAACGGAGGGAGTAGTACATAAAGCATTTTACTGAAAAAGTATACATTTGAAAACTTCTTTAGAATGCTATTTCGTCATGCTCCCGCCACAGTCGCCCATGCTGGCTAAATTTATGATCAAAGAAATCTCAAAAAACATGGATGCACTATATTATAGAATGAAGAGAGTATCACCTTATCCGTAAAAATACTCCACAGGTGAGTACTAATTATTCTGCATCTCTGAGAAATCCAGTCGAATCGCATATTGGACAAGAGATCATAGTTAAATTCGAGCACTTTAGTAAACTGCTAGTAGCACCGTCATCGTGCGTGGTAGGGGTTGGATCAAGCAGTAGCGACCAATTCTTTCACAGTAGTATAGAGCTAGGCAATTGTTTCATTCGTCCACGGGCGTTCAACCAACCCAATAGACATCCACGATTGCTCGGGAGGTTAAATTACTTCGGGTGAGAAAATGACTGCCTCGCCGCATACCGTATTACTCTATTTCGCTGTATACTTTCACTTTGTACCATGTATCTACTGCCCGTTGTTCTACTGATGCGTAGCCTGGCCACCTTCCATGAGAGAGCCTCGCTCTCACGGTCCACGTGGGCCGTGGCAGACCTAGCATTCTGGTTAATATCCTACTACCAGATAGGTATATCTATATGGCGACACTCGTGGTTCCTCCGACAAGCTGTATATATTAGCACATGAAAACAACCGCATTTGGCAGTACGAGCAAGAGAATTCGATTCAGCAAGCATCTCTCTCTCTCTCCATCGCAGAGAAGAAGAGAAGAGGTAGCCAATTTGGCCGTTCCGACCGAAGAGAGCGCCGCCCACATATCGTCACGCACGCACGTCTCGCGCTTTTGCTTTGCATGCTTTCCGTGTGGAAACCGGTGCGCGCCCGAGAAAAATAACGGCATGGATGAATGGACGCTGTCAAAAAAGATGACACGGGCCCCGCCCGGCCGTGTCGTGTCGTCTGGCCGCATGCGATCGATCGCCGAGGTGCGCGTGCGCGTGCGATCATCCTCGGCGCCCGCCCGTGCGTGTAACGCCGTAACTGGTGTGGCAAACGGGACAGGCGCGGAGCGGAGGGCAGCGCCGTAATTCGTCGGAGGAGGAGACGGCGGGCCCGGTCGCCTGTCAGGCTGTCACGGACGTCTTGTCTTACGTGCACCACGTACGCGGGGCGCGGGGCCCGCCCGCCGTCGCGTCGAGGGCGGCACCATGGACCGCCGGATGCTTGCGCGCGCGCCCACCTGATCTTCTGCGCGTCGCCTTTCTTCCCTCGCTTTTATCTCCCTCTGCCAGTTGCCTGCCTGGCTTAATTTTCTTCTTCGCTGCCGGGATGATGCTGTTATCCGGCGAGGGCTAAATTTCGTGTTTTGACATTTTTCTGAAACTTGTTCGAGATCTAATCATAGTTCGTAAAAATTTCGGGATTTGATCTTTTTCCTATCTTAAGGGGTTCATGGCGACAGCCTACAGTTTGCATGTCCTGCCATAAATTTTTTTCTAAGTATTAGAACACAATGTATGCCCGCATCTATCGCCGACCACCTTGGCGGTAGGGTTGTACAGGCTACCGTCAGACTGTTTAGCAGTACGAAAATTTACTATCGTCAGATCTTCGGCGGTAGGCAGTTACACTCTACAGGCATGGACCCTGACGGTACAGAAGGGTCAGATCCTGAAAATTTTACCAACTAGGGTCAGATCTTGAACAAGTTTCAGAAAAATGTGAAAACACAAAATTTTGGCTCCGGCTAGAGAGAGGGGGGTCAGCATTGGGCACGGTGCCAAAGGCCCTTTGCCGATAAAGCTCGCTCGCGCGCGCTGCTCCACCACCAACACCACAATCGAGTGGCGGCATCGCTGCGGGAAGCCTAGCACTTTCGCCTCTACTAGACTGCTCAGCAGTGCAGCGGTCGCCCGAGGTCTACGGTTCCAAATTTTACTCGCCCGAGGTTTACGGGAGTTGGTTGAGGTCTATATTTAACTCAACTCCCCTTAAACAGTAGTTTTTTTTAGAGATAAGGGAGCTATTGAATATGTTCTTACTCTCCTCGCTATCCTGATCTAATAAAACCTTACTCCATCCTTTTATATATCAACACAAAGCATAGTTAGCTACTATTCGTGTACATTTGATTCATGTTTGGCTGTTATCCGACTTTAACAATCTTCCCATCCTACCCAACCCGCACATACGTATAAGGATAAACTTTGGACTGGACATCAACATAGTTTTCCAAATATAGCTTTGGCAATTAATTTAGACCATACTTCTTTCGTTCCCTAATGTAGTGTCTATAGATTTTTTTAAAGTCATTCACAAACTTTGATCAAGTTTATTTCTCTACAAACTTTGTCAAAGTTCACAATTTTGACTTCTCAAAAAAAAATATAGATACTACATTACCAAAACAGAAGGAGTATGAATTTTTTTTTACAGAATCTCAAATGGTGTGTTCTGAAAAGTACTTCCATGACAAATTTACATGTACGGTTATCAGACAACACACTGCAATATTTGAACAGATACTAACTAGTACTAGCAATTTATATTTTGTGGCTCTACCCATGCGTAAAACTAGTAGTACATCCTCTTCCCCCCCAAAAAAACCCAGTAGTACAGCCTTTTCAAGACCGGAGGGGGTGCTAGGCACTAGGATGACCTTAATTGGCAGATTATGGGTTAGTTTGGATGGTATCCACGTTCAATCATGCCTGGCCTGGAGCCTGTCTGAAGTGTGCCTGGGTGGTATTTGGTTGTTGCCCTGAAAATTTGAGTGCTAGCCTGGCCTGTTGATAGGACAACTTGATTAGCCTGGAGTATAAACCAGGCATCCTACTTAACCTGGACCAGGCACGGGAAGAGGGACGCCTGGGTGTGCCTGCCGCCATGCCTGGTAATATTATACTATTTCTTTTGCGTACAAGTGATGGGATGGGTTTCTTTTATGTACTAATCATACTGTAAAGTAGCAGCACTTCCAGGATGCAAGCCAAACGCATCCGTGCGAGGCTAGCCTGGCCAGGCGAATTTTTCAAACAATCCAGGCTGGATTCAGGCAGGGGTCCTCTCGAGGCATAGTGTCCAGGCTTTGAACCAAACTGCCTATATATATGGGAACGTCAAACAAATATGGGAAAGAGTACAGAGAACAATGGAATATGAGAATCAAAACTTTTTTCCCGGCGCAAAGACCTTTTTTTTGGCGATGGGTAGATTTCAGTAGATCATAGTCTGGTGAGGTGACCGATTAACATATACTCGTTGAACGCCTCCTGTCAAGAGATTCCCTCTGGCCCTATGAATTGCAGGAAATTGTAAAAACTATTAGATGAAAAAATATTTATCTATTGATCTAAGTTTACTTTGAATTCTTTATGCTCTACGGTTTATTGACTACAAGTCAACACAGTAGTATACAAATGCACATTGGACTTTGCGGGACAAATTCTCTTGAAAACAAGACAATTAATAGTTCATTCATATTTAAAGCTCGAAATGGATGGATTGGCTACGCCACAGCAAGTTCGTGGGTCTCCTCACCACACAAACACACGCTACTTAACTACAAAAACGTCAAATTGCACTTGAAAAGTCCAAGCAGCAAGCCTGTAGAATAATCCATCTCTGCAAGAGCATCAGACTGTCAGCATGCACAAAATAGTGTATCCCATACTGGCCAAGACTCTAGCCAACTCAAAGCTACTCCGACACACCGTGATTCCTGGATTACACACGGCTAATAAACAAACCCTAACATCATCATTGCACGTCGCTCGCTCGCATCCAGGTCGATCCAAGGATCCAATGAAATGATAACGCCGGGGTTGGCGTCAATCGGCATCAACGGGTTAACTACGCGCCCCGAGCCCGGCCAAACGGAGACAGGGAGAGGACTCGCACTGTGGACTACACAGACGCTAGGGTTTTGTCCGCGCCAAACGGCGCGTCGGCGACCGGCCATGCACGGGTGCATGCACCGCACCGGCCTGCCGATCAGACCGCCCTATAGTATACTCGAGCGCGCTTTTCATATACGCGAAGGAGGCGTCGGGTCGGGTCGCGTCTCTCGCCGTCGCCGTCCATGGGTGGCCATGGCCAGGGGAGGGCGTATGCGTGGTGCTTAATTTGAGTCCAGGAAGAATCTGCTGGTTAGTAATCTAATCAACCTTTCTTATCGCCGCTAACCTAGGCTGATTAGTGCACTAACGAAAGGAAGGGCTGAGGGCGAGGGTGACAGCGCCGGCGAGTGAAAGCAACTCCGGCGGACGGATCCAAAAGTTGTGGGGGAAAAACACGCCGCGACGCGTACCACCGGTGGATTGGAACACGCGCGCATGCGATATGAGCTCAGTCGCCGGTGGAATTAATCTATTCGTTCAAGTGGCCGCCACTTTTCCAGTCTACTCGACTTGGATTTGAAATTGTGCTCTGTTCGGAAGGAAATGTATCCGCTTTCCAACAAGTTATGGGCTATCACCGTATCACGCCAGTGTCTTTCCCCGGATAATAATATTTGTGACAACCATGGAGCCGTAGCTCTAGGGTCTGTGCGTGGGATACATACTATACGATGGGGAAAAGAGGAAGATGGAGGATGCATTGTAAAATTATATATAGCTAGTACATCAGGTCAATAAACTACGCTGATTTTTATGTAACAAACTAATGCGACATATTGTTTTCTTTTATATGGTTGAAGTGACGGGAGTATGACAGAAAATGGGATTGTCTATTACTCTCTCTATGTATAGTATATCTACAAGATATGGGCCAAAATTTTCTAAAAGCAGGTACATCTGCGACTGAGAAATACATTCTTTATTGAGCAAAAAAATAAAACAAAGGAGAAATGCTTCAAGTTAAAATATGTTTGAAGAGTTTTGCTTCCGTACACCCCCTTCCTGTTCGAAAACAACCGTGCACGTAGAGGATTATATAGATACAAACATGGGCATGCAAAATTTAAAACTCAAACATCCATGCATGATGCATGCCGTGACCTGTAAAAGTTTGATGAAGTGAACAAGGAACGGTGCAAGCCAGTCACCGCATCTTGCGATGGTGAAAAAAGAAATTGCACGAGCGGCATGCACTCCCAGCTTCGGTCGCCGCAGCATGATTCCACGAAGAGTCGAGGCCGACCAGGTGCATGGGTCGCATGTTCCTCCGTGGTTTCTGGCGCGCGATACACCCGCCCGCTAGCCGCGCGCAGTCGTCCGCGCCCCTTGATCCGGACGGAAGGGCCACCGAAAGCGAGCTACCCTGGAGCACGGCCGTGGAGGGAGGGAGGGCCGGCCGCATGCAGCAAGGTCAACCAATACAAGTCACCGTCCATGGAACTCACAGAATCAGCACAAAGCGCAGCGCTTGCGCCTATGCCTCGCCGTGTGCGTGCACATCCGGACATCCCACATCACATCGAAGGGCACTAGCCACCCACCGAATCCATCTAGCCCTAGCCAGCCCCGCATGGTGCGGCGGGCACCGTGCCACTGTGGCGACGCGAGCACGGGGGGCACCTCCATTGACCCCGGGCCGGCCAGCCAGCTCCGGTCCCCCGCTCTCTAGGCCTTTCACTATGTAGGCTAAAAAAGATGCCAAATTCACCTTTTCTTAGTTTGGCACCCAATCCCTCCATTGCCCCAGCCGGTGCCATAAATTTTTTTATGGGAACCGGAGCAAATAGTTGCTCCGATGCCTAGCTGATGCCAAATGCAGAAAGTAGTAAACAATTAGCTCATGACCCGCCTGCAGAAGGTGAAGGAAACTCACGTGAATAGAGTTCTGGATCCCGTTTTTAGCAGGCTGCATATGCAACATAGTGAGCCCGGTGCCAAGTAAAATCTTAAGGACAGCGCTGCCCAGTTGGTAATATTTTAATGTCTTGGGCACCGACTACATAGTGGAAGGCCTAAATCGCCGCTCACATGCGCGCGCTCGTCGTCCGGGGGCACTGCATCTGCGCCTACGCTAAAAATACATGGTCGATGGATGGGGAGGTAGATGCAGCAGGCGGCAGAGGCACATGCACGAGGCCGACAGGGAATCCGAATCGATTGGAGCAGGTAGATATTTCGATGACACCCAGCCAATGCAAGCCGGACGCTTGTGTACATACATGTAAGCTACGCTACGCGTCAACGTGTACAGATAGCGATAGGCGCTGGCTGGCTGGCAGGCAGGCAGCGTGCTCGCTGACGATTCCTTGTGCTCATCTCGTGCACGAGATGCTCGATCGGCCGGGCTTGTGTTGTATGTATTGTAGTACCAAGTACATGCACCAGCAACCTAATTCGCCTAAAAACAATCAATCTAATCGTAGTTGCCGTCAGTACTTGCTTGTCTGAGTGGCTTGGCGTCCGTTAAAGGAAAGCTCACACGTGAGAAACCCTGTGCAAATCAGAAGCATAATCGGGCAGAACGGAGTGGGCGATCGCGCGATCGTGCCAATTTCCGAGCGAAAATTGACCCGAGATTGAAAGCAGGGTGGGGGCGAAAGGCGCCCGCCTAGTGCACGGCGCACCGGCGAGAAAGGACGACGAGTCCATGTCGAGCGAGGTGGTCAGAGCACCGCCCGCTGCCGCTGCCGCTGCCATGCATGCCAGTGATGCCTGCCACAGCCGATCGATGATGATTCTATTATTAGCGAGTCCTCTCCTCTGTCCTCAGCTCAGCAACAAACAGAGGCACATGCTCCCTGGAAGATGACTAGATGAGTGCATTGAGCGGCGAGCGACCACACGTACGCGTACGGTGAATCGTGACGCAAGATTTTGTTGCATTAATCGATGAGCGGCGCGAGGTGTCTCTGTGGCTGTGGAGACGAAGCGGCGCGCGCGCCAATTGTACGTAGTACCCCCTCCGTTCTGAATTACTTGTCTTAGATTTGTCTAGATACGGAGGTATCTAGCACTAAAATGAGTCTAGATACATCCATATCTACACAAATCCAAGACAAATAATTTGGAATGGAGGGAGTACGTCTGAACTGTGGCTGCTAGGCTGACAACACCACCACCAGCTGCTTACTTGGGCACCACGATCTTTTTTTTACGGAAAAACATTCAATCTATTTATCTTCAATTTTATGACAGTACAACGAATATCAGAAATAAAAAAAATACATCTAGTAGATTTATAAACCACCTAACGACAACTATAAACGATCTCATCGAAACCTTTTGCTTGTGCAAATCTCTGTGAGACGGGACTGACTTCATGAGAACAGAGGAGGCCCAACTGGGAGCCAAAGAAACTAGGGATATCCTATTCCTCCTACTATTTTTACTTTGCTGACAGTGATGAGTCAAGGCTAAGTGGGAAAGAAGAAGCAACAGAGGAACAAACTTATCCTCGACCTCCCCCTGTTCGCTCAAAAGAAGGAACAGGATCAAAATTTCTCTAGAGTATTTGCTTAGCTGTGAAGCAACAGTGACGTCTTTTGCATCTCAAAGCGTCTGCAAGTGCTCCCAACTGTGCTGCATTGTGTCGCAAATGGTGGTCTTGGTGGTGGTGAGGTGAATCTCCTGAGTGGAGAGTCAAGGTGGACTCTGTGTGAGCCTGCTCAAAAGGAGGGGCGCAATGGCGATGGCACCGATGGGACTTGCCAAAGCCAACGGCAAAGCAAAGCCAAGCGTATAAATACTCTCCTCATGGGATATAGATGGATAAAAGTGGAGGGACGTGGGAGGCTCATGGACTACCGTAGTGCTCCTCCTACTTGCTAGTGTGTTTTACCTTTCCTTTGCTGTTGTTTTATACTTATATTTCATGTGTGGTTTAGAACTGGGTGTCACTGAATAAAGTAGTGGGTGCGAGAAAGTGGTGGAAAAGTGGGACTAGTACTTCTGATTAAGGTAGGTAATTGTTTTGGCTCCTAGGATGACTGGACCTTCACCTAGCTTGCATTTGTAAATTGATTAATCTAATCTAATTTAGTATAATGTAGTATATGCTCACGGGAAGAAAGGTGAGTTGTTTTTGAATGTGTCACGCCACTCGCTGTGCGCCCTGTTCAGGCAAAGTGGAAATCCTGTTGTCTCAAAGAAAATAAAACTTGAAGCCCTTGTCTCGAGATTCTTGGGAAAAAAAGGGAAAATGATAGATGCTGGCCAAAGAGAGGAATAAGGGGAGGGTGCCGGCTGAAAACATCATGTGGAAAATGCTATTTGCCATGCTTTGCTTTCAGGGGAATACTGAGAATATATATTTGTTGACTTGGAATACTGAGAATATTGATGAATATATGAAACCAGGATTTTTGTTTTTCATGCAGGATTGCTGATTACGAAGTAGAACACCAAACAAAAAAAGACAAGGGAAAGGTTATCCACCAGGAGATGGCCCAGAAAATATACTTTTTTTAGCCGGCCCAGAAAATATACAAGTGGACTCTGATCATGGCCCAGAAAATATACTTTTTTTAGCCGGCCCAGAAAATATACAAGTGGACTCTGATGATGGCCCAGAAAATATTCTATTTGAACTAAAGCCCAGTTTATTGGTAATAGTCCAGGCCCATTATCACATTCCACGTGCCTTCTCCATTTAACAGCCTAATTACATGCCACACATCGGCATCTATTTATGTGCATTGCCTCAAAAAAAATCTATTTATGTGCAAAAGATATATATTACTTATATGGAGACACTCTCTGTTAGAGTGTACTATGTCTAGGTGTGTTTGGACATTGTTTGACGTTCAAGCAATTTTCTCACTGCACTCCACACAGGAACTCCATGCCTGAGATTAGCTTTCACCTTGTTCGACCACCTGAAACATGAAAAGCTAGTAAGGGTGTTCTCAATGCGGCTATAGCTCCCACGTGTCGAGGCACGATTTAGAGACGTAATCGCATTGAAAGCAATGTCGCAAGTTAGGCAATCTTCACAACATCCCATGTAATATAGATAATAAAAGAGGAGATACATAGTTGGCTTACACTCGCCACGTCAATCAAAGTACATAAATAGCAGTACATCAATCAAACACTCATGGCCCGACTATGGCGCCAAAATAAAAGATAACCCAACATGCGACACGGCCCCGATCGCCCCAACTGGGCACCACTACTGATCATCAGGGAAAGACACGTAGTATCGGTGTGAGTCCTCGTCGAACTCTCACTGGAGCTCAAGCGCGTCATCTGGAAAGGAATCATCAGGCCCTGCATCTGGTTTGGAAGTAATTTGTGAGCCACAGGGACTCAGCAATCTCGCACCATCGCGATTAAGACTATTTAAGCTTAATAGGTAAGGCAAGGAAAATATGTGGAGCTGCAGCAAGCGACTAGCATATATGGAGGCTATCCTGTTCGCAAAAGAGAGCGAGAAGAGGAGGCAAAGCGCGAGCGAGTAACTAGAGGGCATCCTGCGGCAAGCATAACTCCAACACCGTGTTCACTTCCCGGACTCCGCCGAGAAGAGACCATCACGGTAACTCACACAGTTGATTCATTTTAATTAAGTTAAGGTTCAAGTTATCTACAACCGGACGTTAACAAATTCCCATCTTCCCATAACCGCGGGCACGACTTTCAAAAGTTCAAATCCCTGCAGGGGAGTCCCAACTTAGCCCATGACAAGCTCTCACGGTCAACGAAGGAATAGACCTCCTCCCGAGACATTCCGATCAGACTCGGTATCCCGGTTCTTCAAGACACTTCGACAAGTTAAAACTAATCCAGCAACACCGTCCGAATGTGCCGACAAATCCCGATAGGAGCTGCACATATCTCGTTCTCAGGGCACACTCAGATTGTCCAAACTTCCGGTAGGCCAGCCCAGAGTTGCCCCTGGTGGCCACCGGCGGCTGACGAGTTGGACCAACACTCAGAGGAGCACTTGCCCG
>NC_041390.1:535505175-535529735 GCF_002162155.2 Triticum dicoccoides | reverse complement strand
CCCTCGGGCTCCGGAAACCCAAGGGAAAAAGAGGCTAGGTGGCAAATGGTAAAACCAAGGTTGGGCATTGCTGGAAAAGCTTTAATCAAGGCGAACTATCAAGGGGTTCCCATTATAACCCAACCGCGTAAGGAACGCAAAATCCGGGAACATAACACCGATATGACGGAAACTAGGGCGGCAAGAGTGGAACAAAACACTAGGCGAGAGGCCGAGCCTTCCACCTTTACCAAGTACATAGATGCATTAAGATAACAAGGCAATATAATGATATCCCAACAAGTAAATAATGTTTCAACAAGGAACGGTCTCCAATCTTCACCTGCAACTAGCAACGCTATAAGAGGGGCTGAGCAAAGCGGTAACATAGCCAATCAACGGTTTGCTAGGACATGGTGGGTTAGAGGTTTGACATGGCAATTTTGGGAGGCATGATAAGCAAGTGGTAGGCATCGTAGCATAGGCATAGCAAAAGAGCGAGCATCTAGCAAAGCAAAGGTAGTAGTGATTTCGAGGGTATGATCATCTTGCCTGCAAAGTTTTCAGAGTTGACTGGATCCTCGAAAGCAAACTCAACGGGCTCCTCGTTAGCGAACTCGTCTCCCGGCTCTACCCAAACAAGAAAAACAAGCAACAAGGACACAATTAACCACGTGCAAACTCAAACAACATGATGCAAAGATGATATGCTATGCGGGATGCAATATGTGATGCAGATGCAAGATTTGACAAGGAATGCACGAACCTGGCCTCAACTTGGAAATCCAAGTGTGCCACTGGAAAGGTGAGATGAAATCGCTTGAAAACGATACAAAGAACGCCGGAATCGGAGTTACGATTTGGAAATGGCAAGCAATTCAAATATGACCACGTTCTGCGATTTACAGCAAGTAGCCATCTAAATGCAACAAGATGAACATGCTACAACACTCAAACATGGCAACAAAATACATGGTAGGGATACATTCATGATGCTTAACAAAAGACTAGCACTGAGCTACGGCCAATTCATCCATTAACAGGTTCAAATAAGCATGGCAAAAAAATGCATTTGGTAAACAGATTTCAGACTTAGTGAAATTAACACTTGTCTGGAATTTCAGATCAGGTAGCCCACTTTGGAGCATGAAAACTATATGCTACAGGACCTGAACATGGCAAAGTAAAGCATGGCATGGAGCTACTAAAAGAGCTTAACAAAAGTCCCTTAGTGACCTTGAGCCAAAAGGGATTAGAAAATACATTTGCAAGCATGTGAATATGGCAAAAACATAATCAGTTCTCAGACTTGGTGAAAAACTGGAGTATGCTGAAACAGATATCAATTAGGCATGTTTACGAGCTCGATGCACTCACTACAGAGCAAGTCATGACAATCTAAGCATACACCCATCAAGAATACACATAATACAAGCTAGACATGGCAAGAACAATAGCATAGCATGCACGGATCAACTACAACATCCTCGGCAAAATTGCTAACAAGTAGACAATCTGCCCAGATTCACGAAATAGCAAAAGTAGAGCTCGATTGACTCAAGCTAGGGTGCTCCATAATTGCAAACAAAGACATGGATGGATAGAGCACTACAAGATTAACAAAACATCCTTACTGATCATCCTTAAATGGGGCACGGATCACTAGGAAAAGACATAAACATATGGCATATTGAGATAAGCAGTCCAAGGACTTAGTGGAAATGCTAAGTCCCTGAGATCAACATTAACGAATGCTCCACTTTGCAAGCTTGTGCTAGTCACCACACACATCACAAAAATACATGGGTTGCACCTCTAGATAGATGGCAAAACATATAACAAAACTCATGAAGAACTCAGGGGCATATAATGCACACATTAATCATGGCAAAAATGACAAATCTCTAATTGGAGCAGCAGATCTGACAATTAACTCAAATAGCACACTTCTAATAGCATTTCGGCCATCAAGATGAACCCAAATGGAAATGATGCAATGAGATGAAATGATGTACTCTCTGAGATGAACATTTTGATATGCTATATGCCCAAAACGGAGCTATGGATGCAGAGATACACCATGATGAAAATAGCTAAATAAGCTGAAGACTTAGAAGAAAAACAAGGGGTCAACCCTAGGGTTTCCAGATCCAGATCAGATCTCGCCAGAGCATGGACTTCGAGGTTCGCCGGAGCGGCTTGGAGCTCGCCAGAGTACAAAGGAGAAGCGCCGGAGAGGGACTTGCCGGTCTTGGGGCGGCGCGAATGACGAGGGACGGCGGATGACGGCGGGCGGCTCTCGGCGGCCGGGTGGCGGCGAACTTGGTGGTGTTGGGGAACGTAGTAATTTCAAAAATTTCCTACGCACACACAAGATCATGGTGATGCATAGCAACGAGAGGGGAGAGTGTGATCTACGTATCCTTGTAGACCGACAGCGGAAGCGTTAGCACAACGCGGTTGATGTAGTCGTACGTCTTCACGGCCCGACCGATCAAGCACCGAAACTATGGCACCTCCAAGTTTTAGCACACGTTCAGCTCGATGACGATCCCCGGACTCTGATCCAGCAAAGTGTCGGGGTAGAGTTCCGTCAGCACGACGGCGTGGTGACGATCTTGATGTACTACCGTCGCAGGGCTTCGCCTAAGAACCGCTACAATATTATCGAGGATTATGGTGGAAGGGGGCACCGCACATGGCTAAGAATATGATCACGTGGATCAACTTGTGTGTCTAGGGGTGCCCCCTGCCCCCGTATATAAAGGAGCAAGGGGAGGAGGCCGGCCGGCCCCTATTGGCGCTCCAGGAGGAGTCCTCCTCCTAGTAGGAGTAGGACTCCTACTAGGAGGGGGAAGGAAGTGGGGAGGGAGAAGGAGGAGGCACGCGGACCACCCTGGCTGCCCCTCTCTCTCCACTAAGGCCCATATGGCCCATTACTTCTCCCGGTAGGGTTCCGGTAACCCTCCGGCTCTCCGGTTTTCTCCGAAATCACCCGGAACACTTCCGGTGTCCGAATATAGCCGTCTAATATATCAATCTTTATGTCTCAACCATTTCGAGACTCCTCGTTATGTCCATGATCACATCCGGGACTCTGAAATAACTTCGGTACATCAAAAATCATAAACTCATAATATAACTGTCATCGAAACCTTAAGCGTGCGGAGCCTACGGGTTCGAGAACAATGTAGACATGACCGGTACACGTCTCCGGTCAATAACCAATAGCAGAATCTGGATGCTCATATTGGCTCCTACATATTCTACGAAGATCTTTATCGGTCAGACCGCATAACAACATACGTTGTTCCCTTTGTCATCGGTATTTTACTTGCCCGAGATTCGATCGTCGGTATCTCAATACCTAGTTCAATCTCGTTACCGGCAAGTCTCTTTACTCGTTTCGTAATACATCATCTCGCAACTAACTCATTAGTTGAAATGCTTGCAAGGCTTATGTGATGTGCATTACCGAGAGGGCCCAGAGATACCTCTCCGACAATCGGAGTGACAAATCCTAATCTCGAAATACGCCAACCCAACATGTACCTTTGGAGACACCTGTAGAGCTCCTTTATAATCACCCAGTTACGTTGTGACGTTTGGTAGCACACAAAGTGTTCCTTCGGCAAATGGGAGTTGCATAATCTCATAGTCATAGGAACATGTATAAGTCATGAAGAAAGCAATAGCAACATACTAAACAATCGGGTGCTAAGCTAATGGAATGGGTCATGTCAATCACATCATTCTCCTAATGATGTGATCCCGTTAATCAAATAACAACTCTTTTTTTTATGGTTAGGAAACATAACCATCTTCGATTAACGAGCAAGTCAAGTAGAGGCATACTAGTGACACTCTGTTTGTCTATGTATTCACACATGTATTATGTTTTCGGTTAATACAATTCTAGCATGAATAATAAACATTTATCATGATATAAGGAAATAAATAATAACTTTATTATTGCCTCTAGGGCATATTTCCTTCAGTCTCCCACTTGCACTAGAGTCAATAATCTAGTTCGCATCGCCATGTGATTCAACACTAAGAGTTCACATCACCATGTGATTAACACCCATAGTTCACATCGTCATGTGACCTATACCCAAAAGGGTTTACTAGAGTCAATAATCTAGTTCACATCATTTATGTGATTAACACCCAAAGAGTACTAAGGTGTGATCATGTTTTGCTTGTGAGATAACTTTAGTCAACGGGTCTGTCACATACAGATCCGTAAGTTTTTTGCGAATTCTATGTCTACAATGCTCTGCACGGAGCTACTCTAGCTAATTGCTCCCACTTTCAAGATGTATCTAGATCGAGACTTAGAGTCATCCAGATCTGCGTCAAAACTTGCATCGACGTAACTTTTTACGACGAACCTTTTGTCACCTCCATAATCGAGAAATATTTCCTTATTCCACTAAGGATAATTTTGACCAATGTCCAGTGATCTACTCTTAGATCACTATTGTACTCCCTTGCTTAACACAGTGTAGGGTATACAATAGATCTGGTACACAGCATGGCATACTTTATAGAACCTATGGCCGAGGCATAGGGAATGACTTTCATTCTCTTTCTATTTTCTGCCGTGGTCGGGCTTTGAGTCTTACTCAATTTCACACCTTGTAACACAGGCAAGAATTCTTTCTTTGAATGTTTCATTTTGAACTACTTCAAAATCTTGTCAAGGTATGTACTCATTGAAAAAAAACTTATCAAGCGTCTTGATCTATCTCTATAGATCTTGATGCTCAATATGTAAGCAGCTTCACCGAGGTTTTCTTTGAAAAAATCCTTTCAAACACTCCTTTATGCCTTGCAGAATAATTCTACATTATTTCCGATCAACAATATGTCATACACATACACTTATCAGAAATGCTGTAGTGCTCCCACTCACTTTCTTGTAAATATAGGCTTCACCGCAAGTCTGTATAAAACTATATGCTTTGATCAACTTATCAAAGCGTATATTCCAACTCCGAGATGCTTGCACCAGTCCATAGATGGATCGCTGGAGCTTGCATATTTTGTTAGCACCTTTAGGATTGACAAAACCTTCTGGTTGCATCATATACAACTCTTCTTTAAGAAATCCATTAAGGATTGCAGTTTCGTTATCCATTTGCCAGATTTAGTAAAATGCGGCAATTGCTAACATGATTCAGACAGACTTTAAGCATCGATACGAGTGAGAAAATCTCATCGTAGTCAACACCTTGAACTTTGTCAAAAACCTTTTTCGACAATTCTAGCTTTGTAGATAGTAACACTACTATCAGCGTCCGTCTTCCTCTTGAAGATCCATTTATTTTCTATGGCTTGCCGATCATCGGGCAAATCCATCAAAGTCCATACTTTGTTCTCATACATGGATCATATCTCAGATTTCATGGTCTCAAACCATTTTGCGGAATCTGGGCTCATCATCGCTTCCTCATAGTTCGCAAGTTCATCATGGTCTAGTAACATGACTTCCAGAACAGGATTCCCGTACCACTCTGGTGCGGATCTCACTCTGGTTTACCTACGAGATTCGGTATTAACTTGATCTGAAGTTACATGATCATCATCATTAGCTTCCTCACTAATTGGTGTAGTAGTCACAGGAACAGATTTCTGTGATGAACTACTTTTCAATAAGGGAGAAGGTACAATTACCTTATCAAGTTCTACTTTCCTCCCACTCACTTCTTTCAAGAGAAACTCCTTCTCTGGAAAGGATCCATTCTTAGCAACGAATGTCTTGCCTTCGGATCTGTCATAGAAGGTGTACCCAACAGTCTCCTTTGGGTATCCTATGAAGACATATTTCTCCGATTTGGGTTTGAGCTTATCAGGATGAAACTTTTTCATATAAGTATCACAATCCCAAACTTTAAGAAACGACAACTTTGGTTTCTTGCCAAACCACAATTCAGATTGTGTCGTCTCAACGAACTTAGATGGTGCCCTTTTAAACGTGAATGCAGCTGTCTTTAATGCATAACCCCAAAACGATAGTGGTAGATCGGTAAGAGACATCATAGATCGCACCATATCTAATAAAGTACGGTTATGATGTTCGGACACACCATTATGCTGTGGTGTTCCAGGTGGCGTGAGTAGTGAAACTATTTCACATTGTTTTAACTGAAGGCCAAACTCGTAACTCAAATATTTTACCTCTGCGATCATATCGTAGAAACTTTTATTTTTTTGTTACGATGATTCTCCACTTCACTCTGAAATTCTTTGAACTTTTCAAATATTTCAAACTTGTGTTTCATTAAGTAGATATACCCATATCTGCTCAAATCATCTGTGAAGGTCAGAAAATAATGATACCCGCCGCGAGCCTTAACACTCATCGGATCTCATACATCAGTATGTATTATTTCCAATAAGTCAGCTGCTCGCTCCATAGTTCCGGAGAACGGCGTTTTAGTCATCTTGCCCATGAGGCATGGTTCGCAAGCATCAACTGATTCATAATCAAGTGATTCCAAAAACCCATCAGCATGGAGTTTCTTCATGCACTTTACACCAATATGACCTAAACGGAAGTGCCACAAATAAGTTGCACTATCATTATTAACTTTGCATCTTTTGGTTTCAATATTATGATTATGTGTATCACTACGATCGAGATCCAACGAACTATTTTCATTGGGTGTGTAACCATATAAGGTTTTACTCATGTAAACAGAACAACAATTTATTCTCTTACTTAAATGAATAACCATATTACAATAAACATGATCAAATCATATTCATGCTCAACGCAAACACCAAATAACACTTATTCAGGTTCAACACTAATCCCGAAAGTATAGGTAGTGTGCGATGATGATCATATCAATCTTGGAACCACTTCCAACACACATCGTCACTTCACCCTTAACTAGTCTCTGTTTATTCCGCAACTCCCGTTTCGAGTTACTAATCTTAGAAACTAAACTAGTATCAAATACTGAGGGGTTGCTATAAACACTAGTAAAGTACACATCAATAACATGTATATCAAATATACTTATGTTCACTTTGCCATCCTTCTTATCTGCCAATCACTTGGGGTAGTTCCGCTTCCAATGACCAAACTCTTTGCAGTAGAAACACTTAGTCTCAGGCTTAGGACCAGACTTGGGCTTCTTCACTTGAGCAGCAACTTGCTTGCTATTCTTCTTGAAGTTCCCCTTCTTCCCTCTGCCCTTTTCTTGAAACTAGTGGTCTTGTCTACCATCAACACT
The DNA here is from genome assembly GCF_002162155.2 of Triticum dicoccoides. Classification (NCBI taxonomy): domain Eukaryota; kingdom Viridiplantae; phylum Streptophyta; class Magnoliopsida; order Poales; family Poaceae; genus Triticum; species Triticum dicoccoides. The sequence goes on along the minus strand of NC_041390.1, from coordinate 535,522,509 downwards.
TGATGTTTTTCTCGATTTCTACCTTCGTCAATTTCAGCATTACGAAGAGCTTGGGAATCGTTTCCGTTATCCCTTGCATATCATAGTTCATCATGAAGTTCTACTAACTTGGTGATGGTGACTAGAGAATTCTGTCAATCACTATCTTATCTGGAAGATTAACTCCCACTTGATTCAAGCGATTGTAGTACTCAGACAATCTGAGCACATGCTCACTAGTTGAGCGATTCTCCTCCATCTTTTAGCTATAGAACTTGTTGGAGACTTCATATCTCTCAACTCGGGTATTTACTTGAAATATTAACTTCAACTCCTGTAACATCTCATATGGTCCATGACGTTCAAAACGTCTCTGAAGTCCCGATTCTAAGACGTTAAGCATGGTGCACTAAACTATCAAGTAGTCATCATATTGAGCTAGCCAAACGTTCATAACGTCTGCATCTGCTCCTGCAATAGGTCCGTCACCTAGCGGTGCATCAAGGACATAATTCTTCTATGCAGCAATGAGGATAGACCTCAGATCACGGATCCAATCCGCATCATTGCTACTAACATCTTTCAACACAATTTTCTCTAGGAACATATCAAAATAAACATATGAAAACAACAACGCGAGCTATTGATCTACAACATAGATATGCTAATACTACCAGGACTAAGTTCATGATAAATTAAAGTTCAATTAATCATATTACTTAAGAACTCCCACTTAGATAGACATCCCTCTAATCCTCTAAGTGATAACGTGATCCAAATCAACTAAACCATGTCCGATCATCACGTGAGATGGAGTAGTTTCATTGATGAACATCGCTATGTTGATCATATCTACTATATGATTCACGCTCGACCTTTCGGTCTCTGTGTTCCGAGGCCATATCTGTATATGCTTGGCTCGTCAAGTATAACCTGAGTATTATGCGTGTGCAACTGTTTTGCACCCGTTGTATGTGAACGTAGAGCCTATCACACCCGATCATCACGTGGTGTCTCAGCACGAAGAACTTTCGCAACGGTGCATACTCAGGGAGAACACTTCTTGATAATTAGTGAGAGATCATCTTAAAATGCTACCGTCAATCAAAGCAAGATAAGATGCATAAAAGATAAACATCACATGCAATCAATATAAGTGATATGATATGGCCATCATCATCTTGTGCTTGTGATCTCCATCTTCGAAGCACCGTCGTGATCACCATCGTCACCGGCACGACACCTTGATCACCATCGTAGCATCGTTGTCATCTCGCCAATCTTATGCTTCCACGACTATCGCTACCGCTTAGTGATAAAGTAAAGCATTACAGCGCAATTGCATTGCATACAATAAAGCGACAACCATATGGCTCCTGCCAGTTGCCGATAACTTGGTTACAAAACATGATCATCTCATACAATAAAATTTAGCATCATGTCTTGACCATATCACATCACAACATGCCCTGCAAAAACAAGTTAGACGTCCTCTACTTTGTTGTTGCAAGTTTTACGTGGCTGCTACGGGCTTAAGCAAGAACCAATCTTACCTACGCATCAAAACCACAACGATAGTTTGTCAAGTTGGTGCTGTTTTAACCTTCGCAAGGACCGGGCGTAGCCACACTCGGTTCAACTAAAATTGGCGAAACTGTCACCCGCTAGCCACCTTTGTGCAAAGCACATCGGGAGAACCGGTCTCGCGTAAGCGTACGCGTAATGTCGGTCCGGGCCGCTTCGTCCAACAATACCGCCGAACCAAAGTATGACATGCTGGTAAGCAGTATGACTTATATCGCCCACAACTCACTTGTGTTCTACTCGTGCATATAACATCAACACATAAAACCTAGGCTCGGATGCCACTGTTGGGGAACGTAGTAATTTCAAAATTTTCCTACGCACAAGCAAGATCATGGTGATGCATAGCAACGAGAGGGGAGAGTGTGATCTACGTACCCTTGTAGACCGACAGCGGAAGCATTAGCACAACGCAGTTGATGTAGTCGTACGTCTTCACGGCCCGACCGATCAAGCACCGAAACTACGGCACCTCCGAGTTTTAGCACACGTTCAGCTCGATGACGATCCCCGGACTCCGATCTAGCAAAGTGTCGGGGTAGAGTTCCGTCAGCATGACGGCGTGGTGACGATCTTGATGTACTACCGTCGTAGGGCTTCGCCTAAGCACCGCTACAATATTATCGAGGATTATGGTGGAAGGGGGCACCGCACACGGCTAAGAATATGATCATGTGGATCAACTTGTGTGTCTAGGGGTGCCCCCTGCCCCCGTATATAAAGGAGCAAGGGAAGGAGGCCGGCCGACCCCTATTGGCGCGCCAGGAGGAGTCCTCCTCCTAGTAGGAGTAGGACTCCTACTAGGAGGGGGAAGGAAGTGGGGAGGGAGAAGGAAAGGGGGGCGCCGCCCCCCTCTCCTAGTACAATTCGGACCAGGGGGAGGAGGCGCGCGGCCAACCCTGGCTGCCCCTCTCTCTCTCCACTAAGGCCCATATGGCCCATTACTTCTCCCGGTAGGGTTCCGATAACCCTCCGGCTCTCCCGTTTTCTCCGAAATCACCCGGAACACTTCCGATGTCCGAACATAGCCGTCTAATATATCAATCTTTATGTCTCGACCATTTTGAGACTCCTCGTTATGTCCATGATCAGATCCGGGACTCCGAACTAACTTCGGTACATCAAAACTCATAAACTCATAATATAACTGTCATCGAAACCTTAAGTGTGCGGACCCTACGGGTTCGAGAACAATGTAGACATGACCGAGACACGTCTCCGGTCAATAACCAATAGCGGAACCTGGATGCTCTATATTGGCTCCTACATATTCTACGAAGATCTTTATCGGTCAGACCGCATAACAACATACGTTGTTCCCTTTGTCATCGGTATTTTACTTGCCCGAGATTCGATCATCGGTATATCAATACCTAGTTCAATCTCGTTACCGGCACGTCTCTTTACTCGTTTCGTAATACATCATCTCGCAACTAACTCATTGGTTGAAATGCTTGCAAGGCTTATGTGATGTGCATTACCGAGAGGGCCCAGAGATACCTCTCCGACAATCGGAGTGACAAATCCTAATCTTGAAATACGCCAATCCAACATGTACCTTTGGAGACACCTGTAGAGCTCCTTTATAATCACCCAGTTATGTTGTGACGTTTGGTAGCACACAAAGTGTTCTTCTGGCAAACGGGGGTTGCATAATCTCATAGTCATAGGAACATGTATAAGTCATGAAGAAAGCAATAGCAACATACTAAACGATCGGGTGCTAAGCTAATGGAATGGGTCATGTCAATCACATCATTCTCGTAAAATGTAAAAAAAAACAATGAACGAAGAAGCAAAGAAGAAAGAACAAACGAGCAAGCAAAAAAATAATGAAGATATTGGACCATCCCTATAGTAGTGATGCAAGGCTCCCCTTGAGCGCGAGATGTCCTTCTGTCTCGCTGCAAGCAAGAACTAGGGGCTCTGAGAAACATCATCCACACATTGATATCTATTCGTCATCCAATGGCTCGCGCAACACACGACTCCGCCCTATGGAGGACACCCTCCACGAGGCCCTATGGATACTAAAATCTTATCGAAATCACTATTTTAAAGCTTCTCTCTTGCAAAGGTTACTCCCACCTTCTCTTGTGTTGATAAGTGACACATATGCAATGCGCCGCTTGACGCAACCTAAGAGTTGGTCCTTTTGTTAATTTTTTTTCTTCAAACGTTTTATCTCTTATAAACCGTGCATCCTAATCATGTACCATTTTCACCATTGTATTTCCCATGTTGAGATATTTGAATATGGATACCGTGCTAATGGGTTTTGATGAACTTTTTACCACACAAAAGGAATTACCAAAAATCAGAAACCAGGAAAAAACGAAACAAAAGCTAAAAAATAATCGAAAACATGACTAAACCGAAGCCAGGAAGCACTATTGTGTCTTTTCACTATTAGAGGCATACCTCCTGCAAAGGTTACTTCCACCTTTTTTCTGGTGTTTAGAAGTGACACTTATGCATCGTAACCTGAGAGTTTTTCCATTGTTTAAAATTCTTTTGTACAAATGTTTTATCTCTTATAAACCATGCGTCCAAATCATGAACGCTATCACCATTGTATTTCGCGCTTCGGGATATTTGAATTTGAATCCCGTGCTAACGGCTTTTGATGAAAAAATTCAATGAAAAAAGAGGAACAACAAAAAAGAAAAAAAACAGGAAAATCTGAAAACAAAATCGAAGACAGGACTAAATCGAAGCCCAAAAGCTGTTTTTCACCTCTTTGGAAAGCACAGGCTGCGCCTTTTCATTTTCAGGAAGCTCTGCTTCTCATGAAAGCACGAGCTGCGTTTTTCCGTGCCTTTTCTTTTTTGAGAAGCACAATTCGTGGAAACACAACCTAGGCTTCTCAGAAAAGCACAATTGTACTTTTCCCTTTTCAGGAAGTACAGTTCTGCTTCTTATTGAAGCACGTGTTGTGCTTTCCACTTTTCAGGAAGCACAACTGTGCTCCTCGCTTCCCGCGGAGAAAGCACTTATTCAAAAAAAAGATAAACCAAGCAATAACCAAAGAGAAAACAAATAAACCCAAAACACATGCCACAAAAACCAAAACCCCTAGGGTGCGCCCAGTGCGTGACATTTGACAACGGCTGGGCACACTCCAAGATCGAAGAATGGGACCTCTGCGGGAGCCCTCCAAAGGTACCCCTTAATTACTTAATTCCAAATCTTGTTGCTTAAAAAATATGAAAGTCCTATCTTTATTTTTTTCTAATAGGTAGACCGATCGACACACTCCATGGGCCTCCTCCCGTTAAGCGGGTTATCGTGCCTCGGTATCAACTTATGTATACCAAAGGAATGGAAGCAGTTTTCTCCTCTTCCATTTACTCCTTTTATTTTTTTAAATGTATACTTTTTATAAACACATGAACATTTTTAAATACATGTACTTTTTTATAAATAAATGGACACTTTCTAAAATTAGACAGACATTTATTAAATGCATGAATAGATTTTAAAATTACACGTGTTTTGAATATGCTCGTGCAATTTTAAAAAGTGTTCACCTATTTAAAAAAAGTTCATCCATTTTTTACATAAGTGTTCTAAATAAATGTTTGTGCAAAATTTCAAATTATTCATATATTTGAAAAATAGTCATTTAATAAAATGTTGACCTATCTTCTTAAAAAAGTCATGTTTGTGAAGAAACAAAACCGAGTAAAACTGAAAACTCAAAAGGAAATTAGATATTGCTGGTATATTGAAGTCTGAGCGCTCGACAATAAAAATATATCACACAACACATCATGCCATTCGCCTAAAGCTTTTGGCAAACTAAATGACGGACCAACATCCGTTAGAATATCTCATGAATCACGTCGTTACCGTTTTTATGATGTTCATGCCTTTTTTCAACTGGGCAAATCCCGTTCCCATTAATTGCTCAATGATAATAAATTGGTTCATCTATTTGCACGGTAATCCTCAAAAGGTGAAAGGAAAGGTAGAAGCACGACTTAGAGGCATAACCGCATTGAAAGCAATGTCGCAAGTGAGATAATCTTCACACAACCCATGTAATACATAAGGGAAAAGAGATACATAGCTGGCTTACAATCGCCACTTCACACAATACATGAATAAAGCATTACATCATCCAGATACAAACAAGGTCCGACCACGAAACCAAAATAAAAGAAGAACCCCAAATGTGACACGGTTCCCGATTGACCCCAACTGGGCTCCACTACTGATCAAGTAGAACGAAACAACACAAAGGACAAGATCTTCATCGAGCTCCTCCTTGAGCTTGGTTGCGTCATCTGCACGGTTCAACGGCACCTGCAAGCTGGTTTTGGAAGTAACTGTGAGTCAACGGGACTCAGCAATCTCACACCCTCGCGATCAAGACTACTTAAGCTTATGGCTAAGGTAAAAGTATGATGTGGAGCTGCAGCAAGCGACTAGCATATATGGTGGCTAACCTATTCGCAAAGAAGAGCGAGAAGAGAAGGCAAAAGCATTGTCGAACAACTATAATCAAGAAGTGATCCTAGAACAACCTACGTCAAGCATAACTCCAACACCGTGTTCACTTCCCGGACTCCGCCGGAAAGAGACCATCACGGTTACACCCGCGGTTGATATATTTTAATTAAGGTCAACTTCAGGTTTTCTACAACCGGACATTAACAAATTCCCATCTGCCCATAACGGCGGGCATGGCTTTCGAAAGTTCAAAACCCGGCAGGGATGTCCCAACTTAGCCCATCACAAGCTCTCACGGTCAACGAAGGATATTCCTTCTCCCAAGACATTCCGATCAGACTCGGCATCCAAGTTACAAGACATTTCGACAATGGTAAAACAAGTCCAGCAACACCGCCCGAATGTGCCGACAAATCCCGATAGGAGCTGCACATATCTCGTTCTCAGGGCACACTCAGATGAGCAGTCCGTACAACTAAAACCATCCCTCGAGTTTCCCCGAGGTGGCGCTACAAGGGGCTCTAGTTTGGACCAACACTCAGAGGAGCACTGGTTCGGGGGGGGGGGTTTAAAATAATGATGACCCTCAGGAGCGCGACTCCCAAAGGAAAAGAAAAGGCTAGGTGGCAAATGGTAAAACCAAGGTTGCGCATTGCTGGAGGAGTTTTATTCAAGGCGAACCGTCAAGGGGTTCCCATTATTACCCAACCGCGTAAAGAACGCAAAATCCGGGAACATAACATCGATATGACGGAAACTAGGGCGGCAAGAGTGGAACAAAACACCAGGCATAAGGCCGAGCCTTCTACCCTTTACCAAGTATATAGATGCATTAATTAAATAAGATATATTGTGATATCCCAACAAGTAAACATGTTCCAACAAGGAACAACATCTCCATGTTCCAACAAGGAAAAAACTTCAATCTTCACCTGCAACTAACAACGCTATAAGAGGGGCTGAGCAAAGCGATAACATAGCCACACAACGGTTTGCTAGGACAAGGTGGGTTAGAGGCTTGGTTTAACAATATGGGAGGCATGATAAGAAAGTGGTAGGTATCGCAGCATAGGCATAGCAAAAAAGCGAGCAACTAGCAAGCAAAGATAGAAGTGATTTCGAGCGTAGGTCATCTTGCCTGAAATCCCGCAAGGAAGAAAAATGAGTCCATGAAGGAGACAAACGGACGTAGACGAACGGGTCCTCACAAATGCGACGTTACCGGAACCAACCCGAAGAAGCAAACACCGGAAAGAGACACACAACAAAGTAAACAACCAACACATAAACATGGTATGATATACGGGATGCGGTATGCGATGCATATGTATGATTTGATGAAGGATGAAAGAACCTGGCCTCAACTTGGAAATCCAAGTGTGCCACTAGAAAGGTGAGGTGATTTCGGTTGAAATTGATATAAAGATCACCGGAATCGGATGCACGGTTTGAAAATGGCAAACAAAACAAATATGGCACCGGTCTGCGATAAACAGCAAGTAGCCATCTAAATGCATTAAGCTAATTATGCTACAGCACTCAAACATGGCAACAAAATACATGGAAGGGATCCACTCCTAAAGCTTGACAAAAGATGAACACAGAGCTATGGCCAATTCATCCATTAACAGGTTCAAATAAGCATGGCAAAAGTGCAATTGATAAACAGATTTCAGACTTCGTGAATTTAACACAAGCCTGGAATTTCAGATCAGATAGCCAACTTTGGAGCAAGAAAACTAGAAGCTACAGGAACTTAACATGGCAAGGCAAGGCATGACATGGAGCTACTCAAAGCACTTAACAAAAGTCCCTTAGTGACCTTGAGCCAAAAGGGATCAGAAAATACAATTGCAAGCATGCGAACATGGCAAAAACATAATCAGGTTACAGACTTAGAGAAAAACAGGAGCATGCAAATATCTTAACGAGTAGGCATGTTTACGAGCTCGATGCACTCACTACAGAGCATGGCATGACAAACTAAGCATACACCCCTCAAGAATACATATTATATAAGCTAGACATGGCAAGAATAACAACATAGCACGCACGGATCAACAACAACGTCCTCGGCAAAATCGCTAACAAGTAGACAATCTGCCAGGATTCACGAAATAGCAAAAGTAGAGCTCGATTGACTCAAGTTAGGGTGCTCCATAAATGCAAACAAAGACATGGATGGATAGAGCACCACAAGATTAATAAATCATCCTTACTGATCATCCTCAAAAGAGGCACGGATCACTAGTAAACAACATGAACATATGGCATATTGGTAAAAACAGATCAAGGAGAGAAATTCTAAGTCCCTGAAATCAGCATTAACGAATGCACCACTTTGCAAGCTTGTGCTAGTCACCACACATATCACAAAAATACATGGATAGCACCTCTGCAAATATGGCATGGCATATAACAAAACACATGTAGAGCTCAGGAGCATATCATGCACACATTAATCATGGCAAAAATGACAAATAGCTATTTGGTGCAGCAGAACTGACAATTAACTCAAATAGCTCTCTTCCAACAGCATTTCGGACATCAAGATGAACTCAAATGGAAATGATGCGACGAGATGAAATGATGTGCTCTCTGAGACGAACATTTTGATATGCTACACGCCCAAAATGGAGCTACGGATGCAAAGTTACGACATGATGAACATGGGCATTTGAATCTGGAAATCTCGGGGACTTAGTGGAATTTTTACCCCGCGGGTAAAGTCAACCCGGGACGAGGAGATCCGGGACGGGGTGGATCCGGTTCGGGATGGTGCCGTTTGGTTCATCTCCTGGTGGATCTCATCCATCTTCGTCTCCGGCGAGCTCGAGGAAGTCCGGCGAGGTCGGAGATGGCTGGAGTTGGCGGTTCCGGGCCGGATCTGGCCGGAACCGGCCGGATCTCGAAGATGGCGGCGCGGCAAACAGCAAAGTGGCGTAGCTCGGCCGGAGTGGGAGGCGAGGCGCGGGAGGACGCTGCGGTCCATGCGGCAAGGCGGCGAGGAAGCTTGGCGGCGGGGCGGAGCTTGCGCGGTTCCGGCGAAGGGTCGCCGGAGATGGTGGCCGGCGGCGAGGGACTCCGGCGGCGGCAGGACCCGGATCGGGCGGCGGCAGATCAGGGCAAGGGCGGCGAACAACTCGGCCAGGATCGGCCCACGGCGGGCCACGGATGGGCTCCGGCGGGCCCGGCGAAGTGGGGAGGAGAGAGAGGGTGAGGTGGCAGCGCGTCAGTGGATGAGGGCGGTGGCGGCGGTGACGTGGCACGCTAGTATTGGTCGGAGTGAGGTGGCCAGCTGGGGTGGACGCGTCCGGCGCGGGGTCGGACATGTCCGGCGCGGCGCAGAGGGAAAATTAGGGTTTCGTCTACGCGAAATTCGGAGGGGATAACATATATACAGGTAGAGGGAGCTAGGAGAGTCCAAATGAGGTGCGGTTTTCAGCCACGCGATCGTGATCGAACGACCGAGATGATGGAGGAGGTTTAGGTGGGTTTTTGGGCCACTTTGGAGGGGTGTTGGGCTGCAACACACACGAGGCCTTTTCGGTCCCTCGGTTAACCGTTGGAGTATCAAACGAAGTCCAAATGGCACGAAACTTAACAGGCGGTCTACCGGTAGTAAACCAAGGCCGCTTGGCAAGTCTCGGTCCAATCCGGAAATGTTTAACCCCCACACACGAAAGAAAGGTAGAAAGGGCCACCGGAGGAGATAGGAGTGCCGGAATGCAAAATGGACAACGGGGAAAATGCTCGGATGCATGAGACGAACACGCATGCAAATGCAATGCACATGATGACATGCTATGCAATGCATGACACGCAAGCAATGACACGGCAACAACAGTGAATAACTGGAGGACACCTGGCACATCGGTCTCGGGGCATCACAACACTCCACCACTACGAGAGGATCTCGTCCCGAGATCTAGAATGGCACCGGAGGGAAAACAGAAGAGAAAGAGAAGAGGTAAAACTAAGTTGCTCCTTTGACAAACGAGTGAAACCAAAGAACCTTGAAAAGGTTAAGCCATTTCGAGAAAAGAATACAACGGAGATAAATGAAGTTGAAAGCACTCCGTTGGCAAAGAGGAACAAGGAAGAACAACTTTGGGCAGCACTCCGGTAGAGAAGGGATGCAAGGCTTGATAAGGCGAAAAGAACTTGAGCAAAAAGGGCACAACACTCCGATTAAAAGGATACGCAAAGAAAAGATCATGATCTTCATAAATAAAGATGATGACTGAAAAGAGCAACATCACAAAGCCTCCGGAAGAAAGAATAGAAGATAGATAATTGAGATAAACGAATGTAGAAGAAAATGCCAACTTCTGCGAAAAAAGAGCTTGAAAAGGTATCCTTAGGAGAAGGGTCGAACGGAGTTGTTGGAAAACCAACAACGAAAAGAGTAAGCTTGATGTGGACTTATGAAAGACATCCCCAAAACTATGAGGAGAAATTCTAGCACTAATGAAACTAAAAGATTTGGGTTGATATGAACACGGAGACGAGAAACTATTTCACCGGGAGGATAGATGAAGAACTTGGGTCATTTATAAGCACCATAAGGCAACAAACCTTAGGGAAGGCTTTAGGTGAAACAAGACACAAGATAACTCCAACAAAGAGGTTGATGGATTTAAAATACCTCATTCTTAACAACATGTGTATCATGAAACATGAACTCAAATTATCAAGAATGACATAATACCACCTCCAAAGGTACGGTAGAAAGAAATTGCACTCTGGATTGCAAGATGAAGAATGCTTGAGCTCCTCTGAAAATAATTTTGATGAACACTTCGAGAAGGAATTAGATCCTTGATGGGCCATCATGTAGAACCTTAAAGAAGAACTCCAGTAACAAAAGAATGATCAAATGTAAAGAAAGATGAGAAGAGTAAGGTTGAAGCCTTGCAATGATTAGATGAAGCTTAGCAGCGAGATAAAGAGAAAACTTGGAACTCCGGAAAAGAAAGATGAACAAATGGAAACAAGAATTCGATGAGCCTCAGGAATAGGGATTTAATCACTTGGATGAATCAAGAATGAGAATTATGTTACGCTTATCCTTCGCCAATTAAATTGATGACAAGTAACAGATTTGGCATACTACTTATTCTCATAGAAAGGATTAAGGTAGATATAGCACAAACTTTGGAAGATCTTCAACGAACCACCGTAAGAATTGAAACAACGAATAAATTGATATGATAAATGAAGGAAGAAGAATCTTGAGCGAACCACCGTAATAATTAAAAATGAACAAAGAAAAGATAAGGAAGACACCGGGAAGAATTTAGCAAATGAACGAAGATGCTTGAGAGAATTTAGATACATGAGAACGAAGGGATCACGAACTGATTAGAGAACACTTGATGCACCGGTAAGATTGGAGAATGACAACTGAAAGCTGAGAATGAATACACCTGAATTGATGGACTCCGGATAATCAAACTGAGAAAACTCTTGAATTGCTCTAGATGGATGAAAAGAATTCCCACAATCAAAACAATTATGAGAGGATGACCTCAAACTAGAACCACGATTTTTTGAGAGAAGGATAAGATATGGAGGAAAAACTCTTCTTCGATCTTCAAAATCCGAGAATGACGATGAGAAACACCACCATGAATAGTTGAGATACTCCGGAAGAATCAAAAGCGAAGAGGTTGAGCCAACGATGAAAAATAGTGTGAAAGATCTTGGAGAAGGCATTTGACTGATGAAGAATCATTCTTACGTCAAACTTTGAAATGAATTTGAGAATAGCTCCAGGAAAATAAGAAGAGTCAGGTAAGATCCTGGAAAAAGACCTGTGGGTTAGGGCCCACTCAAGAGAAACACCATTGATGATTTAAAATATAGATTGCGCCGGTTGATTTAAATGGCTTGAATGAGATAACATCCTTGAAAGATCTTGAACGAAAGCAGAGTAGAAACATGAATCTTCGAGATATCTTGAGCACTCCGGAACGAAAGAATAGCAAGGAGTGGATGATTAAGAGGTGGACCGGCATAAGAACACATTTGAAACGAGGAAAAAGGATGCGATCAACACCAAAAGCTTGAATTGAATCCACCGGAGAAGAAAAAGAATGAATAATGATGAACTTGAGGCTCCGTTAGTATCTTTATGAGCATCACCGGATAAGAAAATTGACGGAAAAAGAATGGAGAGGCTTCCCATCAATAAAGGATACTTGAATAAGAAATCTGAGTCCCTAAAGAAAACAAGGGAGGGAGGGCGGGAAAAACAAAGGCAACTTGGGATGGATGAAACAAACACCGTTGAGAAGAACTGATACTTGATCTTGCGGATGTTGAAATGATTGGATCCACTTGAAGAGAAGCACGCCGGTAAAAAGGATTGACAAAACAATCTCGATGATCAAGAGGGATTAGTATTCACATCGGAGTATGAGAACACCATTTAGGAAAGGTATGGAATCAACACTTGACGTTGAAGCAACTCGAATACCACAACTCAAAACAAAAACAAAGTGTTGGCTTGCAGAATAAGCCCGAACAAACATATGATAGAGATTTCGTCCGAAGTTTTCGTGGTGGGGCCTACACGGGCTCGATCGTACATCACCATCATGTACAAGGCACTGCACATGACATACGAAGCGTCCCCGAGTCGGCATTGCCAAGGACTCTTTAAGACACAACGAGACCACTATAAAACCAACCGTGAATAGGCAGACCACTAGACGTCGAACCCCAATTTCATATCATACATCTGTCGGAAAGATATCCTAAGAGCTACTTGAATTCCCACTTAAAAACTCCCGAAATTTTCCGGTTATGCAATCAGGTGTTGGGGATACAGGGGAAGCATAATATCTCACCCAAAACTGGCAAATCCTACATCCAGCTGTATCCATCCTTCAACACATAACCAAGAAACCTTTGGAAATCGCCTACCTCAACCTTCAAAAAGCATCCGTTCTACGAGTTATGGCAATACTCCCGAACTCCCGCCCCAGTACTGGGTGGCATCGAGGTTATCTCACCAACAACTGCATAAAAGAGATTTTCGATGTCGGCGAAACTAAACTCAGGTATTCCAGAACTGCAACGATAAAATTATGACGACAACACCTCGGAGCTCAACTCCCCGGGACACTGCCACAACCCCTAAATGACAGGAGGCACCAAGAACAATGTTCTCGTCACAAATCAATCGGAACGATTCCAAGATACCCGCGTGATCCTAATTTTTTTTAGTGAAATTTGAGAAGAGAAGAGTCAAAACTCTATGTCAGGATGCCTTCCAAGAGTGATGAAGGGACTGGGGAGTAAAATGAATTCCTAAACTCTCCGATATATAATTCCTAAATGACTCAAAGCATTTTTTTCTAGACTCAACTCGGCTGCTAAAAACGATCAATCAGTGGGGGCTCCTAAGGTCGGGGAAGGCTCTGATACCAACTTGTAACGCCCTCGATGCGGCTATATCTCCCATGTGTCGAAGCACGACTTAGAGGCATAACCGCATTGAAAGCAATGTCGCAAGTGAGGTAATCTTCACACAACCCATGTAATACATAAGGGGAAAGAGATACATAGTTGGCTTACAATCGCCACTTCACACAATACATGAATAAAGCATTACATCATCCAGATACAAACAAGGTCCGACTACGGAACCAAAATAAAAGATGAACCCCAAATGCGACACGGTCCCCGATCGACCCCAACAGGGCTCCACTACTGATCAACTAGAACGAAACAACACAAAGGACAAGATCTTCATCGAGCTCCTCCTTGAGCTTGGTTGCGTCATCTGCACGGTTCAACGGCACCTGCAAGCTGGTTTTGGAAGTAACTGTGAGTCACGGGGACTCAGCAATCTCACACCCTCGCGATCAAGACTATTTAAGCTTATGGGTAAGGTAAACGTATGATGTGGAGCTGCAGCAAGCGACTAGCATATTGTAACACCCTCGATGCGACTATATCTCCCACGTGTCGAGGCACGACTTAGAGGCATAATCGCATTGAAGGCATATGTCGCAAGTTAGGCAATCTTCACAACATCCCATGTAATATAGATAATAAAAAGGGAGATAACATAGTTGGCTTACACTCGCCACATCAATCAAGTACATAAATAACATTACATCATCCAAACACTCATGGCCCGACTACGGCGCCAAGATAAAAGACAATCCAACATGCGACACGGTCCCGATCACCCCCAACTGGGCACCACTACTGATCATCAGGAAAGGAAACATAGTAACATTGAGAGTCCTCGTCGAACTCCCACTTGAGCTCAAGCGCGTCACCTGGAGCGGAATCATCAGGCCCTGCATCTGGTGTAATAGTAATCTATGAGCCACAGGGACTCAGCAATCTCGCACCCTCGCGATCAAGACTATTTAAGCTTAAAGGTAAGGCAAGGTAAAATATGTGGAGCTGCAGCAAGCGACTAGCATATAAGGTGGCTATCCTGTTCGGAAAAGAGAGCGAGAAGAGGAGGCAAAGCGTGAGCGAGAAACTAGAGAACAACCTGCGCAAGCATTACTCCAACACTGTGTTCACTTCTCGGACTCCGCTGAGAAGAGACCATCACGGTAACTCACACTTTTGATTCATTTTAATTAAGTTAAGGTTCAAGTTATCTACAACCGGACATTAAAAAATTCCCATCTGCCCATAACCGCGGGCTCGGCTTTCGAAAGTTCAAATCCCTGCAAAGGAGTCCCAACTTATCCCATGACAAGCTCTCACGGTCAACGAAGGAATAGTCCTCCTCCCGAGACGTTCCGATCAGACTCGGTACCTCAGTTCTTCAAGACACTTCGACAGGTTAAAACAAGACCAACAACACCACCCAGATGTGCCGACAAATCCCGATAGGAGCTACACATATCTCGTTCTTAGGGCACACCGGATGAGCAAGACGCCGGGTAGGCCAGCCCAGAGATGCCCCTGGTAGCCCCGGACATCACTCAATTGGACCAACACTCAGAGGAGCACTGGCCCGGGGGGGCTAAAATAAGATGACCCTCGGGTTCCGGAAACCCAAGGGAAAAAGAGGCTAGGTGGAAAATGGTAAAACCAAGGTTGGGCATTGCTGGAAAAGCTTTAATCAAGGCGAACTATCAAGGGGTTCCCATTATAACCCAACCGCGTAAGGAATGCAAAATCCGGGAACATAACACCGATATGACGGAAACTAGGGCGGCAAGAGTGGAACAAAACACTAGGCGAGAGGCCGAGCCTTCCACCCTTTACCAAGTATATAGATGTATTAAGATAACATGGAAATATAATGATATCCCAACAAGTAAATAATGTTCCAACAAGGAACGGTCTCCAATCTTCACCTGCAACTAGCAATGCTATAAGAGGGGCTGAGCAAAGCGGTAACATAGCCAATCAACGGTTTGCTAGGACATGGTGGGTTAGATATTTGACATGGCAATTTGGGAGGCTTGAAAGCAAGTGGTAGGCATCGTAGCATAGGCATAGCAAAAGAGCGAGCATCTAGCAAAGCAAAGATAATAGTGATTTCGAGGGTATGACCATCTTGCCTACAAAGTTGTCAGAGTTGACTGGATACTCGAAAGCAAACTCAACGGGCTCCTCGTTAGCGAACTCGTCTCCCGGCTCTACCCAAACAAGAAAAACAAGCAAACGGAGCACAATCAACCACGTGCAAGGATCAAACAATATGATGCAAACATGGTATGCTATGCGGGATGCGATGCGGGATGCATATGCAAGATGTGACAAGGAATGCATGAACCTGGCCTCAACTTGGGAATCCAAGTGTGCCACTGGAAAGATGATATGAAATCGCTTGAAAACGATATAAAGAACGCTGGAATCGGAGTTACGGTTTGGAAATGGCAAGCGATTCAAATATGACCACGTTCTGTGATTTACAGCAAGTAGCCATCTAAATGCAATAAGATGAACATACTACAGCACCCAAACATGGCATAAAAATACATGGCAGGGATGCATTCATGATGCTTAACAAAAGTCTAGCACTGCACTGCGGCCAATTCATCCTTTAACAGGTTCAAACAAGCATGGCAAAAATGCATTTGATAAACAGATCTCAGACTTAGTGAAATTAACACTTGTCTGGAATTTCAGATCAGATAGCACTCTTCAGAGCAACAAAACTACATGCTACAGGACCTGAACATGGCAAAGTAAAGCATGACATGGAGATACTCAAAGAGCTTAACAAAAGTTCCTTAGTGACCTTGATCCAAAAGGGATCAGAAAATACATTTGCAAGCATGAGAACATGGCAAAAACATAATCAGTTCTCAGACTTAGTGAAAACTGGAGCATGCTGAAAACAGATATCAAGTAGGCATGTTTACGAGCTCGATGCACTCACTACGGAGAAAGTCATGACCAACTAAGCATACATCCATCAAGAATACACAAAATTCAAGCTAGACAAGGCAAGAACAATAGCATAGCATGCACGGATCAACTACAACATCCTCGGCAAAATCGCTAACAAGTAGACAATCTGCCCAGATTCACGAGGTAGCAAAAGTAGAGCTCGATTGACTCAAGCTAGGGTGCTCCATAAATACAAACAAAGACATGGATGGATAGAACACTACAAGATTAACAAAACATCCTTACTGATCATCCTCAAAAGAGGCACGGATCACTAGGAAACAACATGAACATATGACCATATGAGATAAACAGCTCAAGGACTTAGTGGAAATGCTAAGTCCCTGAAATCAGCATTAGCAAGTGCCTCACTTTGCAAGCTTGTGCTAGTCACCACACACATCACAAAAATACATGGGTTGCACCTCTGGAAAGATGGCAAAACCCTTAACAAAACATATGTAGAACTCATGGGCATAACATGCACACAATAATCATGGCAAAAATGACAAATATCTAAATGGAGCAGCAGATCTGACAATTATCTCAAGTAGCACTCTTCTAACAGCATTTCGGACATCAAGATGAACTCAAATAAAAATGATGCAATGGAATCAAATGATGTACTCTCTGAGACGAACATTTTGATATGCTATATGACCAAATCGAAGCTACAGATGCAAAGTTACGATGCGATGAACATAGCAAAAAATAGGATTTCGGGGCAAAAAGTCAACCCCGAGATTTCGGATCTCAGATCCACATCGGGACCTCGCCGGAGTTACTGTTCATGCACGGAAGTCGAGGACGCCGGGGTACTTGGAGCTCGCCGGAGACGGAGAAGATCGCCAGAGAGGGAGAAGATCGCCGGAGAGGGAATTGAGGTGTGGAGGAGGCCGGAGGGAGGCGGAGCCGGCCGGCGGCGGCGGGACG
>NC_041390.1:535495275-535504768 GCF_002162155.2 Triticum dicoccoides | reverse complement strand
TGCCGCCGGCAAGGAGGTGCGGTGGCGCGGGCGGAGGAAGAGGCGGCTCGGCGGCGCGGAGGGAACGAGCCGAGAGGGCCCGCGACGGGCTCGCCGGGCCACGCGGCGGGACGGGCGGCGGCGACACGTGGCGTCACGCCACTGGTGCGGAGCGGCGGCGCGACTTCGTCCGCCCGGGGCGGACGTGTCCGGAGGCGGCGCGAGGAGTTTTTTAGGGTTTCGGGGGGAGGAAGAAGAAGAATTTCGGAGGGGTCTTTAAATAGGCATAGAGGGAGCTAGGAGAGTCCAAATGAGGTGCGGTTTTCGGCCACGCGATTGTGATCGAACGCTCTAGGTGATGGAGAAGGTTTTGGTTGGTTTTGGGCTAAATTAGAGGGGTGTTGGGCTGCAACACACACGAGGCCTTTTTGGTCCCTCGGTTAACCGTTGGAGCGTCAAACGAAGTCCAAATGATACGAAATTTGATAGGCGGTCTACCGGTAGTAAACCAAGACCGCTTGGCAAGCCTCGGTCCAATCCGGAAATGTTTAGTCCCCACACACGAAAGAGAAGGTAGAAATGACCACAGGAGGAGAACGAAGCGCCGGATATGAAAACGGACAACGGGGAAAATGCTCGAATGCATGAGATGAACACGTATGCAAATGCAATGCACATGATGACATGATATGAGCTGCATGACAGCGACAACAACACACGGAAACAAAAACCCGAACCCGAGAAAATAAAATAACTTAACGCCGGAAACGGCAAGGGTTGGAGTACATATTGGGAAAGTCATATCCGGGGTGTTACAACACTCCACCACTACGAAAGGATTTCGTCCCGAGATCTTGGACTGAAAGAACGCCGGGTACTCAGAACGGAGGTGATCCTCGCATTCCCAGGTAGCTTCACGGTCGGAATGGTGTGACCACTTGACTTTGAGGAATTTGATTGACTTATTGCGAGTTTTGTGTTCAGTCTCTTCAAGAATAGCAATTGGGTGCTCACGATAGGAGAGATCTTCTTGGAGCTCAATGTCCTCGAAGTTGACGGTGCAGTCAGGAGTCTTGAAGCACTTTCGGAGCTGAGAGACATGGAACACGTCATGAACATTTGCAAAGTTGGAAGAAAGCTCGAGTTGATAGGCGAGATCGCCTCTCTTGCTGACAATCTTGAAAGGTCCCACGTATCTAGGGGCAAGCTTCCCTTTGATACCGAAGCAACGAGTACCTTTCATAGGAGAGACGCGGAGGTAAACATGATCTCTGATCTCGAAAGCCAAATCACGATGCTTACTGTCATAGTAGCTCTTCTGGCGGGATTGGGCTGCTTCGAGGTTATCTCGAATGACTTTGCACATTTCCTCTGCCTCTGTGATTAAGTCAATTCCGAGAAGCTGACGTTCACCGGTTTCGGACCAGTTGAGAGGGGTACGACACTTCCTGCCATACAGAATTTCAAATGGGGCCTTGCCCGAACTTGCTTGAAAACTGTTGTTGTAGGAGAATTCAGCATATGGAAGACAATCCTCCCACTTCATGCTGAAGGAGATCACACAAGCCCTGAGCATATCTTCAAGAATCTGGTTGACACGCTCGACTTGACCACTAGTTTGAGGATGGAAAGCTGTGCTGAAGCGGATGTTGGTGCCCATGGCCTTCTGAAAAGAATCCCAAAACTTGGAGGTAAAGATGCTGCCACGGTCTGAAGAGATCACTTGTGGAATACCGTGCAGAGAGACAATTCGAGAGGTATAGAGTTCCGCCAATTGAGCTGCAGTGATTGGCTCTTTGATAGGCAGAAAGTGAGCCACTTTGGTGAGTTTGTCGATGACAACGAATATAGCATCATTGCCACGCTTGGACTTTGGAAACCCAGTCATGAAGTCCATTTCAATGTGGTCAAACTTCCATTCTGGAATGGCAAGAGGTTGGAGGAGACCAGCTGGCCTTTGGTGTTCTGCCTTCACTCTTCTGCAGACATCACACTCATTCACGAATTGAGCAATCTCTCGCTTCATTCGAGTCCACTGATAAGCCTTCTTGAGGTCCTGATACATCTTCGTACTCCCAGGGTGGATGGAGAGGAGAGAATTGTGAGCCTCATTCATGATCACTTTACGAAGGTCACCTTTGGGTACAACAATACGATCCTCGAAGAAGAGAGTATCCTTGTCATCAAGGCGGTAGCACTTGTACTTGGGTTGACTCTTGGCAATCCCAATCTTCACCTTTTTCACCATAGCATCAAGAAGCTGGGCTTGGCGAATCTGGTCTTCCAAGGTAGGAGAGACTTGAAGGTTGGCGAGGAAACCTTGAGGAACAACTTGCAGATTAAGTTTGCGGAAAGCTTCACAAAGCTCGGGTTGATAAGGCTTGAGAATCAGACTGTTGCAATAAGCCTTCCTAGTCAATGCGTCAGCAATCACATTGGCCTTGCCTGGAGTATACTCGATACTCGGATTATACTCTTGAATCATTTCGACCCATCAAGTTTGCCTGAGGTTGAGATTAGGCTGAGTGAAGATGTACTTGAGACTCTTGTGGTCAGTGAAGATGTCCACTTTTCTTCCCAATAAGAGATGTCTCCAAGTCAAAAGAGCATGCACAACTGCCGCCAACTCGAGATCATGAGTGGGGTAGTTCTTCTCATTGGGCTTCAACTAGCGAGAGGTATAAGCAACAACTTTATTCTCTTGCATCAACACTGCGCCAAGACCTTGGAGAGAGGCATCACAAAAGACCTCATACGGTTTGGATTCATCAGGCGGAGTCAGAACTGGAGCAGTGATCAATTTCTCTTTCAAAGTGTCGAAAGCAATGTCACACTCCGGAGACCAAACGTACTTGACGTGCTTCTGGAGAAGATTTGAGAGAGGCTTCGCGATCTTAGAAAAGTTTTCAACGAATCTTTGGCAATAGCTTGCGAGACCGAGAAAGCTACGGAGTTGCTTCACGTTCTGAGGAGGTTCCCAATTCACAATTGCAGACACGTTCTCAGGATTCACCTCAATGCCCTTGGCAGAGATGATATGACCAAGATAAAGAACCTCATCGAGCCAAAATTCGCACTTGGAGAACTTGGCGTAGAACTTGTGTTCCCTCAGCTTGTCGAGTACCAAACGCAAGTGCTTGGCATGATCTTCCTTGTTCTTCGAGAAAACCAGAATGTCGTCGAGATAGACCAAAACGAAGTCATTGGTGTAGGCGTTGAAGATGAAATTCATCATGCGAGAGAAAGTCGGAGGAGCGTTGACGAGGCCAAAAGACATGACAGTGTACTCATATGAACCATAGCTTGTCCTGAAAGCCGTCTTGGGAATATCTTGCTCACGGATTCGAATCTGATGATAACCCATATGGAGATCAAGCTTGGAGAATACTTGGGCACCTTTGAGTTGTTCGAACAGCTCATTGATGTTGGGAAGTGGGTATTTGTTCTTGATGGTCTTCTTGTTCAATGGACGGTAATCAACACAAAGTCGGTCCGTTCCATCCTTCTTCTTCACAAAAAGAACACCACAACCCCACGGAGAAGAACTAGGCCAGATGATACCCATTCTCTCTTGAATATCGAGTTGCTTCTTCAGCTCCTTCAACTCTTCAGGTCCGAGTTTGTAAGGACGCTTGCACACAGGTTCCGTGTCGGGCTCAAGATCGATGACGAATTCAACTGGCCGGTGCAGAGGCATTCCTGGAAGCTCTTCTGGAAAGACGTCTTGATATTCGCAAACGACTGGAATCTGCGAGATAGCATCCAGTTCACCCTTCTCATTGAGAGAAAACAGACGGATGGTATCATCACGAGCGGCAAAGACAATTACATCCTCAGACAAATGAGTCAATTGAATCTGCCTGGCTGCACAATCAAGATGCGCCTTATGCTTAGAAAGCCAATCCATCCCGAGAATAAGATCAATATTCGAGTTACCAAGAACCATTGGGGAAGCCAGAAACTTGTAGTCGCCCAACGTGATAGTAACATCCGGAGCCATCATTTTGGTGTTCATGAACAAACCCGGAGAAGGAACCGCTATCGGCTTAGGCAAATCAATAGTATGCACATCATGCGTTGATGCAAAAGGCTTCGATAAAAATGATAAAGATGCACCAGTGTCAAAAAGAACTCTTGCAGGAACATCGTTAACAGGAAGGTTACCCATAATCACATCTGGCGAGTCCTCTGCCTGGGCTGCATTCAGCAAGTTGACCTTGGCGGACTTGGTGTTATGCTTGACCATAGCTGTACTTGCCGATCTCACAGGAGGAGGAGGAGGGAGACGCCTCTGGTTGAGACACTTGTTGGCATAGTGACCCTTCTGTTGGCACTTGTTGCACGTGACCTCTGAAAGCGGACGGTGATACGGAGCACTCGATCTTGGAGCTTGAGACGAAGTCTTGTTCTGAAAGCCAGGGTTGGGTGGGTGGGAAGATCCACTGCCACCTTTGCTCTTCTGCTGATACGGCTGATGAAACGGAGGAGGAGGAAGCCAATACTTCTGCTGCTTGGCCACTTGAGTAGAGGAAGAAGGAGTAGTGTCTCTGACTCGCTTCTTGGAAGCATCACACCTCAGTTGAGCGGCCTCTTGCTTCAATGCCATGTTGTAGAACTCATCATACCTCAAGGGCTCAAAGAGAACAAGAGCTAGCTGAATTTCTTCTCTGAGACCACCCCTGAACTGGTATATCATGCTCTTCTCATCAGGGACGTCCTGCTTGGCAAAGCGAGCGAGCTTCTGAAACAACTTGTTGTAGTCATAGACAAACAAAGAGCCTTGCTTCAGGTTGCGGAATTCCTCACGCTTGCTTTCAAGCACGCTCTGAGGGATATGGTGAGCTCTGAAATCTTGACGGAATTCATCCCAGGTAATCACACGTCCACCTCTGGAATCCTTGTACTGCTGGAACCATTCTGCAGCTTGATCTTTGAGTTGGAAGGAAGCGAACTTGACGAAGTCCTCAGGCCTGACGTTACTGCACTCGAAATTCTTGCACAGATCCACGAGCCAATCGTCAGCATCAGTTGCCTCAACACAATTGCTGAAAGTCTTTGGCCCGTTAGCAAGGAACTGGTTGAGTGTAGCAAAGTGATTCTGATTGTTGCCTTGGTTCCCTTGGTTGCCTTGATTGCGCTTTTGAAGAATTTGCATGATCAACTGTGTGTTTGCATTGGTTGCAGCCATTACAGCTTGCCATGCCTCTGGAGGAGGTGGAGGTGGTGGCGGATCTTGATTCTGATTCTGATTGGTGCTCTCAGCGGGAGCCATCCTGAAGAGGTTGACCACCGTTAGCACATAGATAGATAAAAGAAGCTGAATCCAACGGAATGAAAATTGCAACATATAGTCTTCACATCCGAACAAAATGAACGAATGCATTCCTCTTGAAATGGTCACATATCCATAAATTGAGAAGCCACTTAGAATTTAGGTAGAGAAATAAATCAACAAGGTACGGATCAAGAACGAATACTCGGTAAGAAATCCCAATCTCAAACCAAATATACGTGGAAGAAGAACTAGAGCTACAAGAATTCCCACCTATGAAACTCCCGAACCTTTCCGGTTATGCAATCAGGTGTTGGGGATACAGGGGAAGCATAATATCTCACCCAAATCTAGCAAATCCTACATCCAGCTGTATCCATCCTTCAACACATAACCGAGAAAAACTTCGGAAACCATCTACCTCAACCTTCGAAAATCATCCGTTATACAAGTTATGGCGATACTCCCGAACTCCCGCCCCAGTATTGGGTGGCGTCGAGGTTATCTCACCAACGAACTGCATAAAAGAGATTTTCGATGTCGGCGTACTAAACTCAGGTATTCCAGAACTGCAATGATAAAATTATGACGACAACACCTTAGAGCTCAACTCCCCGGGACACTTCCACAAAACCCCTGACGGGAGGCACCAAGACAATGTTCTCCTCATAAAACCATCGGAACGATTCCAAGATACCCGCGTGATCCTAAATTTTTTTAGTGAAATTTGAGAAGAGAAGAGTCAAAACTCTACGTCAGGATGCCTTACCAGAGCGATGAGGAGATTGGGAAGTAAAAAGAATTTCTAAACTCTCCGATATATAATTCCTAAATGACTCAAAACATTTTTCTAGACACAACTCGGCCGCTAAAAACGATCAAGCAATGGGGCTCCTAAGGTCGGGGAAGGCTCTGATTACCAACTTGTAACACCCTCGATGCGACTATATCTCCCACGTGTCGAGGCACGACTTAGAGGCATAATCGCATTGAAGGCATATGTCACAAGTTAGGAAATCTTCACAACATCCCATGTAATATACATAATAAAAGGGGAGATAACATAGTTGGCTTACACTCGCCACGTCAATCAAGTACATAAATAACATTACATCATCCAAACACTCATGGCCCGACTACGGCGCCAAAATAAAAGACAACCCAACATGCGACACGGTCCCGATCACCCCCAACTGGGCACCACTACTGATCATCAGGAAAAGAAACATAGTAACGTTGAGAGTCATCGTCAAACTCCCACTTGAGCTCAAGTGCGTCACCTGGAGCGGAATCATCAGGCCCTGCATCTGGTGTAATAGTAAACTGTGAGCCACAGGGACTCAGCAATCTCGCACCCTCGCGATCAAGACTATTTAAGCTTAAAGGTAAGGCAAGGTAAAATATGTGGAGCTGCAGCAAGCAACTAGCATATAAGGTGGCTATCCTGTTCGCAAAAGAGAGCGAGAAGAGGAGGCAAAGCGCAAGCGAGAAACTAGAGAACAACCTGCGCAAGCATTACTCCAACATCGTGTTCACTTCCCAGACTCCGCCGAGAAGAGACCATCACGGTAACTCACACTGTTGATTCATTTTAATTAAGTTAAGGTTCAAGTTATCTACAACTAGACATTAACAAATTCCCATCTACCCATAACCGCGGACACGGCTTTCGAAAGTTCAAATCCCTACAGGGGAGTCCCAACTTAGCCCATGACAAGCTCTCACGGTCAACGAAGGAATAGACCTCCTCCCGAGACGTTCCGATCAGACTCGGTACCTCGGTTCTTCAAGACACTTCGACAGGTTAAAACAAGACCAGCAACACCACCCAGATGTGCCGACAAATCCCGATAGGAGCTGCACATATCTCGTTCTCAGGGCACACCGGATGAGCAAGACGTCGAGTAGGCCAGCCCAGAGTTGCCCCTGGTAGCCCCGGACATCACTCGATTGGACCAACACTCAGAGGAGCACTGGCCCGGGGGGCTAAAATAAGATGACCCTCGGGCTCCGGAAACCCAAGGGAAAAAGGGGCTAGGTGGCAAATGGTAAAACCAAGGTTGGGCATTGCTGGAAAAGCTTTAATCAAGGCAAACTATCAAGGAGTTCCCATTATAACCCAACCGCGTAAGGAACGCAAAATCCGGGAACATAACACCGATATGACGGAAACTAGGGCGGCAAGAGTGGAACAAAACACTAGGCGAGAGGCCGAGCCTTCCACCGTTTACCAAGTATATAGATGCATTAAGATAACATGGCAATATAATGATATCCCAACAAGTAAATAATGTTCCGACAAGGAACAGTCTCCAATCTTCACCTGCAACTAGCAACGCTATAAGAGGGGCTGAGCAAAGCGGTAACATAGCCAATCAACGGTTTGCTAGGACATGGTGGGTTAGAGGTTTGACATGGCAATTTGGGAGGCTTGAAAGCAAGTGGTAGGCATCGTAGCATAGGCATAGCAAAAGAGCGAGCATCTAGCAAAGCAAAGATAGTAGTGATTTCGAGGGTATGATCATCTCGCCTGCAAAGTTGTCAGAGTTGACTGGATCCTCGAAAGCAAACTCAACGGGCTCCTCGTTAGCGAACTCGTCTCCCGACTCTACCCAAACAAGACAAACAAGCAAATGGAGCACGATCAACCACGTGCAAGGATCAAACAATATGATGCAAACATGGTATGCTATGCGGGATGCATATGCAAGATGTGAAAAATAATGCATGAACCTGGCCTCAACTTGGGAATCCAAGTGTGCCACTAGAAAGATGAGATGAAATTGCTTGAAAATGATATAAAGAACGCCGGAATCGGAGTTACGGTTTGGAAATGGCAAGCGATTCAAATATGACCATGTTCTGCGATTTACAGCAAGTAGCCATCTAAATGCAATGAGATGAACATGCGACATCACCCAAACATAGCATAAAAATACATGGCAGGGATGCATTCATGATGCTTAACAAAAGTCTAGCACTGAGCTACGGCCAATTCATCCATTAACAGGTTCAAACAAGCATGGCAAAAATGCATTTGGTAAACAGATCTCAGACTTAGTGAAATTAATACTTGTCTGGAATTTCAGATCAGATAGCACTCTTTAGAGCAACAAAACTACATGCTACAGGACCTGAACATGGCAAAGTAAAGCATGACATAGAGCTACTCAAAGAGCTTAACAAAAGTCCCTTAGTGACCTTGAGCCAAAAGGGATCAGAAAAGACATTTGCAAGCATGAGAACATGGCAAAAACATAATCAGTTCTCAGACTTAGTGAAAACTGGAGCATGCTGAAAACAGATATCAAGTAGGCATGTTTACGAGCTCGATGCACTCACTACGGAGCAAGTCATGACCAACTAAGCATACATCCATCAAGAATACACAAAATTCAAGCTAGACAAGGCAAGAACAATAGCATAGCATGCACGGATCAACTACAACATCCTCGGCAAAATCGCTAACAAGTAGACAATCTGCCCAGATTCACGAAGTAGCAAAAGTAGAGCTCGATTGACTCAAGCTAGGGTGCTCCATAAATACAAACAAAGACATGGATGGATAGAGCACTACAAGATTAACAAAACATCCTTACTGATCATCCTCAAAAAAGGCACGGATCACTAGGAAACAACATGAACATATGACCATACGAGATAAACAGCTCAAGGACTTAGTGGAAATGCTAAGTCCCTGAAATCAGCATTAGCAAGTGCCTCACTTTGCAAGATTGTGCTAGTCACCACACACATCACAAAAATACATGGGTTGCACCTCTGGAAAGATGGCAAAACCCTTAACAAAATATATGTAGAACTCATGGGCATAAGATGCACACAATAATCATGGTAAAAATGACAAATATCTAAATGGAGCAGCAGATCTGACAATTATCTCAAGTAGCACTCTTCTAACAGAATTTCAGGCATCAAGATGAACTCAAATGAAAATGATGCAATGGAATGAAATGATGTACTCTCTGACTAACATTTTGATATGCTATATGCCCAAAACATAGCTACGGATACAAAGTTACGATGCGATGAACATAGCAAAAAAATAAGGTTTCGGGGCAAAAAGTCAACCCCGAGATTTCGGATCTCATATCCAGATCGGGACCTCGCCGGAGTTACTGTTCATGCATGGAAGTCGAGGATGCCGGGGTACTTGGAGCTCGCCGGAGACGGAGAAGATCGCCGGAGAGGGACTTGAGGCGTGGAGGAGGAGGCCGGAGGGAG
>NC_041390.1:535370268-535494764 GCF_002162155.2 Triticum dicoccoides | reverse complement strand
GACGGGCGGCGGCGACACGTGGCGTCACGCCACTGGTGCGGAGCGGCGGCGCGACTTCGTCCGCCCGGGGCGGACGTGTCCGGCGGCGGCGCGAGGAATTTTTTAGGGTTTCGGGGGGAGGAAGAAGAAGAATTTCGGAGGGGTCTTTAAATAGGCATAGAGGGAGCTAGGAGAGTCCAAATGAGGTGCGGTTTTCGGCCACGCGATCGTGATCGAACGCTTTAGTTGATGGAGAAGGTTTTGGTGGGTTTTGGGCCAAATTGGAGGGGTGTTGGGCTGCAACATACACGAGGCCTTTTCGGTCCCTCGGTTAACCGTTGGAGTATCAAACGAAGTCCAAATGATACGAAACTTGACACGCGGTCACCGGTAGTAAACCAAGGCCGCTTGGCAAGTCTCGGTCCAATCCGGAAATGTTTAATCCCCACACACGAAAGAAAAGGTAGAAATGACCACCGGAGGAGAACGAAGCGCCGGAATGCAAAACAGACAACGGGGAAAATGCTCGAATGCATGAGATGAACACGTATGCAAATGCAATGCACATGATGACATGATATGAGCTGCATGACAGTGACAACAACACACGGAGACAAAAACCCGAACCCGAGAAAATAAAATAACTTAACGCCGGAAACGGCAAGGGTTGGAGTACATATTGGGAAAGTCATATCCGGGGTGTTACACATATATGGTGGCTAACCTATTCGCAAAAAAGAGCGAGAAGAGAAGGCAAAAGCATGGTCGAACAACTATGATCAAGAAGTGATCCTAGAACAACCTACGTCAAGCATAACTCTAACAATGTGTTCACTTTCCGGACTCGCCGGAAAGAGACCATCACGGTTACACACGCGGTTGATGTATTTTAATTAAGGTCAACTTCAGGTTTTCTACAACCGGACATTAACAAATTCAAATCTGCCCATAACCGCAGGCACGACTTTCGAAAGTTCAAAACCCTGCAGGGGTGTCCCAACTTAGCCCATCACAAGCTCTCACGGTCAATGAAGGATATTCCTTCTCCCAAGACATTCTGATCAGACTCGGCATCCAGGTTACAAGACATTTCGATAATGGTAAAACAAGTCCAGCAACATCGCCCGAATGTGCCGACAAATCCCGATAGGAGCTGCACATATCTCGTTCTCAGGGCACACTCAGATGAGCAGTCCGTACAACTAAAACCAGCCCTCGAGTTTCCCCGAGGTGGCACTACAAGGGGCTCTAGTTTGGACCAACACTCAGAGGAGCACTGGCCCGGGGGAGGGGGGGGGGTTAAAATAATGATGACCCTCAGGAGCGCGACTCCCAAGGGAAAAGAAAAGGCTATGTGGCAAATGGTAAAACCAAGGTTGGGCATTGCTGGAGGAGTTTTATTCAAGGTGAACTGCCAAGGGGTTCCCATTATTACCCCACCGCGTAAGGAACGCAAAATCCGGGAACATAACACCGATATGACGGAAACTAGGGCGGCAAGAGTGGAATAAAACACCAGGCATAAGGTCGAGCCTTCCATCCTTTACCAAGTATATAGATGCATTAATTAAATAAGATATATTGTGATATCCCAACAAGTAAACATGTTCCAACAAGGAACAACATCTCCATGTTCTAACAAAGAACAAACTTCAATCTTCACCTGCAACTAACAACGCTATAAGAGGGGCTGAGCAAAGCGGTAACATAGCCACACAATGGTTTGCTAAGACAAGGTGGGTTAGAGGCTTGGTTTAACAATATGGGAGGCATGATAAGCAAGTGGTAGGTATCGCAGCATAGGCATAGCAAAAGAGCGAGCAACTAGCAAGCAAAGATAGAAGTGATTTCGAGGGTATGGTCATCTTTCCTGAAATCCCGCAAGGAAGAAGAACGAGTCCATGAAGAAGACAAACGGACGTAGACGAACGGGTCCTCACAAACGCGACGTTACCGGAACCAACCCAAAGAAGCAAACACCGGAAAGAGACACACAACAAAGTAAACAACCAACACATGAACATGGTATGATATACGGGATGCGGTATGCGATGTATATGTATGATTTGACGAAGGATGAAAGAACCTGGCCTCAACTTGGAAATCCAAGTGTGCCACTGGAAAGGTGAGGTGATTTTGGTTGAAATCGGTATAAAGATTACCGGAATCGGATGCACGGTTTGGAAATGGCAAGCAAAACAAATATGGCACCGGTCTGCGATAAACAGCAAGTAGCCATCTAAATGCATCAAGCTAATTATGCTACAGCACTCAAACATGGCAACAAAATACATGGGAGGGATCCACTCCTAAAGCTTGACAAAAGATGAACACAGAGCTACGGCCAATTCATCCATTAACAGGTTCAAACAAGCATGGCAAAAGTGCAATTGATAAACAGATTTCAGACTTAGTGAATTTAACACAAGCCTGGAATTTCAGATCAGATAGCCAACTTTGGAGCAAGAAAACTAGAAGCTACAGGAACTTAACATGGCAAGGCAGGGCATGGCATGGAGCTACTCAAAGCACTTAACAAAAGTCCCTTAGTGACCTTGAGCCAAAAGGGATCAGAAAATACAATTGCAAGCATGCGAACATGGCAAAAACATAATCAGGTTACAGACTTAGAGAAAAACTGGAGCATGCAAATATCTTAACGAGTAGGCATGTTTACGAGCTCGATGCACTCACTACAGAGCATGGCATGACAAACTAAGCATACACACCTCAAGAATACATATTATATATGCTAGACATGGCAAGAATAACAACATAGCACGCACGGATCAACAACAACGTCCTCGGCAAAATCGCTAACAAGTAGACAATCTGCCAGGATTCACGAAATAGCAAAAGTAGAGCTCGATTGACTCAATCTAGGGTGCTCCATAAATGCAAATAAATACATGGATGAATAGAGCACCACAAGATTAATAAATCATCCTTACTAATCATCCTCAAAAGAGGCACAAATCACTAGTAAACAACATGAACATATGGCATATTGGTAAAAACAGATCAAGGACTTAGAGAAATTCTAAGTCCCTGAAATCAGCATTAACGAATGCACCACTTTGCAAGCTTGTGCTAGTCACCACACATATCACAAAAATACATGGATAGCACCTCTGCAAATATGGCATGGCATATAACAAAACACATGTAGAGCTCAGGAGCATATCATGCACACATTAATCATGACAAAAATGACAAATAGCTATTTGGTGCAGCAGAACTGACGATTAACTCAAATAGCTCTCTTCCAACAGCATTTCGGATATCAAGATGAGCTCGAATGGAAATGATGCGATGAGATGAAATGATGTGCTCTCTGAGACGAACATTTTGATATGCTACACGCCCAAAACGGAGCTACGGATGCAAAGTTACGACATGATGAACATGGGCATTTGAATCTGGAAATCTCGAGGACTTAGTGGAATTTTTACCCCGCGGGTAAAGTCAAC
This sequence comes from Triticum dicoccoides, assembly GCF_002162155.2. Taxonomy (NCBI): domain Eukaryota; kingdom Viridiplantae; phylum Streptophyta; class Magnoliopsida; order Poales; family Poaceae; genus Triticum; species Triticum dicoccoides. Next base: position 535,491,315 of record NC_041390.1, on the reverse strand, counting down.
CCGGGACGAGGAGATCCGGGACGGGGTGGATGCGGTTCGGGATGGTGCCGTTTGGTTCATCTCCTGGTGGATCTCATCCATCTTCGTCTTCGGCGAGCTCGAGGAAGTCCGGCGAGGTCGGAGATGGCCGGAGTTGGCGGTTCCGGGCCGGGTCTGGCCGGATCCGGCCGGATCTCGACGAGGGCGGCGCGGCGAACAACGAAGTGGCGGAGCTCGGCCGGAGTGGGAGGCGAGGCGCGGGAGGACGCTGTGGTCCATGCGGCGAGGCAGCGAGGAAGCTTGGCGGCGGGGCGGAGCTTGCGCGGTTCCGGCGAAGGGTCGCCGGAGATGGTGGCCGGCGGCGAGGGCCTCCGGCGGCGGCATGACGCGGATCGAGTGGCGGAGGATGAGGGCAAGGGCGGCGAACAGCTCGGCCCGGATCGGCCCACGGCGGGCCGCGGATGGGCTCCGGCGGGCCCGGCGAAGTGGGGAGGAGAAAGAGGGTGAGGTGGCAGCGCGTGAGTGGATGAGGGCGGTGGCGGCGGTGACATGGCACGCTGGTATTGGTCTGAGTGAGGTGGCCGGCTGGGGTGGACACGCCCGGCGCGGGGTCGGACATGTCCGGCGCGGCGCGGAGGGAAAATTAGGGTTTCGTCTGCGCGAAATTCGTAGGGGATAACATATATATATGTAGAGGGAGATAGGAGAGTCCAAATAAGGTGCGGTTTTCGGCCACGCGATCGTGATCGAACGACCAAGATGATGGAGGAGGTTTAGGTGGGTTTTTGGGCCACTTTGGAGGGGTGTTGGGCTGCAACACACATGAGGCCTTTTCGGTCCCTCGGTTAACCGTTGGAGTATCAAAGAAGTCCAAATGGCACGAAAGTTGACATGCGGTCTACCGAGTAAACCAAGACCGCTTGACAAGTCTCGGTCCAATTCGGAAATGTTTAACCCCCACACACGAAAGAAAGGTAGAAAGGGCCACCGGAGGAGATAGGAGCGCCGGAATGCAAAACGGACAACGGGGAAAATGCTCGAATGCATGAGACGAACACGTATGCAAATGTAATGCACATAATGACATGCTATGCAATGCATGACACGCAAGCAATGACACGGCAACAACAACGAATAACTGGAGGACACCTAGCACATCGGTCTCGGGGCGTCACAAACATAAAACCATCACAAACTCGCTATCGAAACTTCTGCTATAAGACAAAAACCTATTACCAACAATAGTTTTCTTGCAAGATTACATCAAAGCAATCAAAACTAGACAAGAAGACTAAACCAATCGCTCCGGAGGAAGAGCCAAAAGGATCTGCCACTCACCACAAAGAACTTAAAGTATCATCAATGTGAAAGAGCCCATGCGTCGTTGCAACAAAAAAACCTTCAAGAGATCCGCCAGCGAGTAGTTTCATCCATTTGTACCTGAGCTACATCATGAAGAATAGCTTTGTTTTCTCCCCTAGGCAAACTAATCAATCTATACCTACTAATAGATCAGAAGAGTTTCTGCCCGTCTGTCGTACATTTTATAGAAATGCCTTCAATGATAATTAACCTACAATCCACTTTAAGTCAGAGAAATCGAAACGCTTTTTTGCATTTTTCATACAAAATAACATTCTTGGAGGTCATGGAAAAAAGAAACAACAAAATCATCACTCCAAAAATAGCTTTTTTGGAGCATCAATTTTATTTTTTTGCTACGACTTACACGAATGTCATTTTATGATGAAATTTTGCAAGCATTTGAAACATTTGTCAAATGAATTTTTTTAGTTTGTTTTCATTTTTTTCTTCTGATCTTACTGTTCACACGAGCTCATATGAGCTCGAGCTCAATTTATCAACTTCCCTTCCCTTTCTGGTAATTAACCCGCATGACACAACGACATGAATTAAAGAGAACCCCCCTCCTGATATTTTGGTTAATCAACCTACAATCCATCTAAAATAAATGTTTTTCAAATATTCATATATTTTAAGTCTTAACTCTAATTTTAACATGTTACATATGAAATTGGATTAGAAAATGCGTAGAATCTGAACATGATGTTATTTTACCTGTTCAACACTAAAAATGTTATTTAAGGTGTAATCTTAATCAATAGCGCACGACCATTCTATCTTTCGTACCGACGCCAATCCCGATTGCAAATAAACACCTTAGGAAAACCAAATTGAAAACGAAAGAAACCAACGATGACCACGAATGCACGCCTCAGCCTCACAAGAAAAAGAACCAGATGGGATGTCATGTTGAAATAAAGGACATGGACCTATTAGAATTTGTAGTAATGATTCTTGGATTAGAGACATGTGATTTTTTTTCTCCCGTTGCAACCCACTGGCTCTTTTGCTAATACTTCAACCAGGGACTGCACTATACTAAAAAAACAAGGGCCACACTACTTTTTTTAGGGTAGGGACAACACTACATGCGCTTCGAAAGTGATTTTTATTTTGAGATGATTAGAAAGTGATGAGTGGGACCACGTGATACATGTGATAAACAATTCATACAAACAGTTAAGAAAACGTGATGCGTGGCCTAATCTTGTCCATGTATTCGGCCTAATCTATTTGCCTCGACAAATTTGAGGGCCTGCGTTCGTTTCTGCTACTAGGCCAGGCCCATCATCACACTCCATGGGCCTTCTCCTGTCTACGATTTAACAGCCCAATTTACAAGCGATATACCGGCGCCAGAAAAAAAACTCAAAAAAAAAGCGATATACCGCGCATCGGCATCAATTTATGGACACCAATTACGAGACAGTCCGATGGGCGACGGCCGATAGCATCGTCTCCTTGCCACAAAAACGGAAGATGAGCCAAGAAAGTCTCAGCCATAGACACTGCCGTCGCTGCGACCGCGCGTGCTTGTGTGGCCGAGGGAGCAGCGCTGGTGGGTAGACTGTACGGCGAGCAAGCCGGAGCCATGGCCTTTACCCCCACGTCGGTGTCGGCCACCCTGCCGCCGTCGGCTCCTCCTCCTCCGGCGGCCACCAAGGGCACGCCCCGCCGCGCGCCATGGAATGCCGCGCCGCTGGCCGCGGCGGCAGCCTCGTCGACGGCTGCATTGATGGACGCGACGCCGGCCGCGCACGCCGCGGCGTTCTCCAAGGAGGACGTCGCCGGGTCGTTCACCAAGGTACGCGCGCGGACGCCGATTCGCAAGCCCCTGTTTGAGCTCCGAATTGTATTCGTGCCGTGGCCCGTGGCATTGCGGCTGAGTGCTCGATTGGGTTGGTGATTGGGCAGGTGGTGGACACGGTGGATGCGGTGATCGGCGTCGGCGGCAAGGTCGCCGAGCAGTCCTTTGTCGTGCTCAGGGCGCTGGGCGAGGCCGTGAAGCCCGCGCTACCGGTGCTGCAGAGCGCCGGCGAGCAGGCCCTGAAGCTCGCCTCGCCGGTGGTCTCCGACGCCTCCAGGCAGGCCACGGAGGCGCTCCAGGGCGCCGGCGTCGACCTTGCCCCCTTCCAGTCTGCTTTCAAGGTACGCCCACTCGCAGTCTCCGGCGACTCCTTTATCAGCATCGAGGTTCATTCAGTGACGCCTCCCTCTTCAGTAGACGGTCGCAGATGCGGCGCAGCCGGCCTTCGGCGCCGCGAAGCCGATCGCCTCGGAGACTGTGCAGACCATCGGGTCCCTGGAAGGCACGGACTACGTCGTGGCCGCCGGAGCCGCGTTCCTCGCGTACCTGCTCCTGCCGCCGGCCTGGTCCCTGCTCTCATACGGCCTGCGCGGCTACAAAGGTTCTTCCATTGCTCACCCTGTTGCTACACTCCATGTACCAACGGAAACCATTTTTTACCATTGCTCACTCTGCTGCTGCTGCTGCGTTGCATCTGCATCCTGTGATTCAGGTGACCTGAGCCCAGCTCAAGCTCTGGACATGGTCGCCTCTCAAGGCTACCTTATCATCGACGTGCGAACCGAGAACGACAAGGCCAAAGCCGGCGTGCCGCAGCTCCCCTCCAACGCAAAGAACAAGATCATCGCTCTGCCGTGCGCACTCTTTCCTTTCCTCCCTCGTAACCTCACAATCACAGCCACCCCCTGTTTCATACAATTGCACTTTTTTTGCTCTGTCAGGCTGGAAGAACTTCCGAACAAGATTAAGGGCATGGTGCGGAATGCGAAGCGCGCCGAGGCGGAGATCGCCGCGCTGAAGATCTCCTACTTTAAGAGGATCGGCAAGGGCTCCAACATCGTCGTCATGGACTCGTCGGTGCACCGAGAGACAACGCTCTGCATTTGCTTCTGAAGATGAACTCACACACTAACCTCTCCGACCTTTAACCATGTCTGCCTGGGAAATGCAGGTACGGTGACAACTCCAAGATTGTGGCCAAGACACTCAACAGCGTGGGGTTCAAGAACTGCTGGGTCATGGCCGGCGGCTTCTCGGGCCGGAAAGGGTGGGCGCAGAGCCGCCTTGGGACGGATTCCTACAACCTCTCCGTTGTCGAAGTCGTCAAGCCGTCACGGGTGATTCCGGCGGCCGCTGAACGGTTCGTGACGGTCTCGTCGACTTCGACCCCCTCCAGGACGACTCGCAAGCTTCTCCCTGGCAGCGTGGACAGCTGAGAAAAGATTTGAACTCTGTAGAGATCCGATGTCCATTTCACTGAATTTCCAGCTTTTGTTCTGTAACCTGTACAATGTTAGTGCTGCAAATTGCTTATCAAGCATCCTCAGAAGAAAACACCACAAATATCTGGGGCATATAGCAATCAGTGAAAATTTAGGAAATGGCCTAGAGTAATGAGGTTTAGTTGCTGGAAGGAGTCAAAGTTGCCACAAAGAACATCACTGTTTGTGAGCCAGAATTTGTAATATATCCAGTTGACTGAACACATACAGTTCACTAAACAGTATGGAATGCCTCCAAGTCCAGGCAAAAATATAAAGATACTGCAACGTAAAATGGATTTATAAGCGGAGGAAACCGATTACGCAGATTGATAATTATAATGTTTATTATTATCTCAGAAGCCAAAATTGGTACAAGGTGTTGGAAATATTAGCACTTGCTCGATTAATCTAATCCACAAGTAGACAGTAAACATGGCAAATACGGTATGCATCTCATACCGATATCTAAGCATGTGAGCATGTATAGTACATAGAACCGAACCATCTATGAACAGCATATATACGGCTAGCACACAAACATGCAAATCAGGGATGAACGAGTCATACCCTCTGGTTGGCCAGGCCAACGCGGCGGCGGTAGTAGCAGCCTCTACATCAGCCAAGGCCTTCTTCTTGGCGACTTCATCGTCAGCCATTGAGTCGATGTAGAGGAAGTAGTAGAAGCAGAGGCAGACGAAGACGGGGACGGATCGGGGACAGGGTTTCGAAGGCACCTGCTCTCCCGAGCAACCGTGCACGCGGTCGTCGGGATGGGATCGCCGGAGGCAGTACCGTCAGAACAGCCCACGGTCCAACGTCTCGGACAGTGGCCCTTCCGTAAGTGATCCGTTAATTAATTAACAATTAATTAACCATTCCTGGGTGGCAAAAATAAACTTCGGCTCGTTCTCGCAACCCGCGTCGTGACGAGGGGAGACGTGGCGGGTGGCGGAGGTGGAGGAGCGCGCGTATACAGCTTCTATTTCCAAGCTTCCAATAGCAAATGATGGAGCAACCCTTATAAAGAGGTCTCACTCTTCTTACTGTAGCAGTATGATACTAAACTTTCCACACTTTCCACCACTTGCCGTACGCATACATGAGCCTTAGAGATTAATCAGGAATTATTGTCTTATATGGGCCTAAGCCTGTCCATAATCCAACACAAGGTTCTCGGCATAGTTAGCGGTCGAGAAGTCTTTTTGGTAGGCTAGTTGGCTGCTTCCATCCTGTGGTAGGTTAGTTGGCTGCTGCCATCGCCGCAGTGCATCTTTAGCAAGATTCTTCCAGCAGTCATCACCTCCAAGGGGAACCCAAAAATGAATCTGCTCGCAGCAAAGTTCATTCCCGCCCCTAGGAGTGTGACATCAATTACAAAATCCTTACACCAGGCTTTATTTGCATAATCTCTCGACATCCATATACTCCCTCCATTTTATAATGTAGTGCGTCCGCGTTCTCGAGATTCAAATTTGACCGTAAATTGAACCAACGAGACCGACTGCAGCGGGAGAAAAAATTATATCACCGAATTATATCGAAAATATGAATTTAATGGTATAATTTTTGGTCCCACCGTAGTCGGTCAAACTTGAATCTCGGAAAGCGCGAACACACTACATTGTGAAACGAAGGAAGTATCAATTTTGGTATTTGGAATGCAACAACTGAAACTTAGCAAACCCAGAATTTCTCTAAGCTCAACAGACGAAGGGTATAGCCTAGCTAGGCTCATCTGGCAGTGCCATAACACCCCATGCTTCTTTCTCAAGATTGAATACTAGAATGGCCATCACATTCCATGATCCTTCAGATTCCAGCGATAAAATATGCAAGTTGCCGCCAAAATAGGCCGCATGGCCATATGCATAAAGAAAAGACGGAGGCGATTTTCCTTTGAAAAAAATATATTTTTCGTCTCTCAACACATGATGGAGTTTAGATTTGATCCCTCAACTTTAAAATCAGACTAAAAGTGTAGCAATCTCTCTATAGGTGTAGCATTTTTAACAGAAGCACTCCCGACTTCAGCGATGTTGTTTACCAATGAGACGGTCCCCTTGCATGAGCATCGCTAGCGCGTGTTGTGGCGCATGCACGTAACTAGCCAGCCAACAAGTCAAGCTAGCTCATGTGCATACGTGCTTCTAGGAACTACTATGTAGGGGCATTACTGCTAGGGACCAAGCTCTTGTATGGACACTGGGGTCAATTGACCTCAATGCCTTCCAGTATTTGAAGCTAGTTTTTTTAGGGAATCAAGTTTATTCATTCATAAGCCACAGAAAGTGAAATACATCTCGAATCATGGGGTTGGCCAAGTTACAAGTGGCGCCTCTGACCTAATGAACGAGCAAACTTGGCTATGCTATGAGCTTCGCTATTCAAGTCTCGACTTTCAAAAACAAAATTACAAGTAAACTGAAAGTGTGTTAAGTCGACTAGAGGGGGGGGGGGGTGAATAGGCGATTTTTATGAATTCTTTACTGAGGAATTTCAGAGTGAGGAAATTCCAAAGAGAAGAATTACTTGTAGCGGAATAAGTACTCAGAAGTAAACATAACAGAACATGATCATGGTCTTCATGATGAAATGAAAATAAGCACAGAGTACAGAAAACGTAAACACAGGATAAACAAAATGAAGACAAACAGACTAAAGAAATTGAGCTGAGGAAATAGAGAAAGTCTTCAGTCAAAGTCTTCAAACAGATATGAACAAGCACACAACACAAAAATGAGGAAATGGAAGGGTTGAGGAAATGAAACCAGTTAGCTCTGTGAAGACAATGATTTGGTAGACCAGTTCCAACTTTTGTGACAGTTATACGTCTGATTAGGGCGGCTAGGTATTTAAACCTGAGGACACACAGTCCCGGACACCCAGTCTTGAATACGCAGCTCAGGACACTTAGTCCTCACCGTATTCCCCTTGAGCTAAGGTCACACGGACCTCGCCCAATCACTCGTGGTAAGTCTTCAGGTGACTTCCAAACCTTCACAGACTCGGTCACTCAGCGATCCACAATTTCCTTTTGGATACTCTAGACCATGACGCCTAACCGTCTGGAAGATGCACAGTCTTCAAAGATAACAAGTGTCGGATCCACGCAGGATCAATCTCTTCAGTGATGCTCAATCACTTTGGGTTTGTAGGCACTTGGGTTTGGGTTTTCCTCACTTGATGATTTTCGCTCAAAGTCCTCGGAGGATGGGATGCTCTCAAATGACAAGTGTCAGTTTCTCTCGGAGCAGCCAACCAACTAGTGGTTGTAGGGGACGGCTATTTATAGCCTAGGGAGCATCCCGACATGATAAGACATAAATGCCCTTCAATGATATGGCCGTTAGGTGGAAGAATATTTTGGGACAGCTGGCACGTAGCACAGCAACGGTTGGAAATTTGACTAACAAATTTCTCAGGGCTATCATGTTCCTCACTTGTAGGCAATCCGCACTGGCGAATTTCTAACTCATCAGTCAGAACAAATTCCTCAAAGACCAGAAGAGCTCCGTCTCTGTCACTGAAGAAATTTGACTGAACTGTATGAGATTTTCAATGGCTTCAGTTGAAGGGATTGGTAGGTGTAGGATTTTGAGTTGAGCATCACTTGAAATTTTTCCTTAGAATTTTCTCGACCCCCTTTAACAGTACGGTGTTTCCTATGACTCAAGAAAGAGAAAATGAAACTACGAAAACAAAAGTCTTCACGCTTTATGTTCCTAGAATGAATACCAAGTCTTCAGGATCACACCAATTTCTTCACTTTCAAAGTCTTCAGAAAGTCTTCAGTAATCCAAAGTCTTCAGTCGAAGAACTTCATTTTTAGAGGTCAACTTTCTCTGTAAATATCAAACTCCTCATATACTTATAGACCCGTGTATACTCACAAACGCATCTGTCCCTTAACCTATAAGTCTTCAATACACCAAAATCACTAAGGGGCACTAGATGCACTTACAATCCCCCTTTTTTGGTGATTGATGACAATATAGGTTAAGTTTTCAACGGGACTAAACATATGGAGTGTAAATACTGATATTGAGGAATTTGATTGCAATATATAGAAGAACTCCCCCTGAAGATGTGCATAGTGAGGAATTAGCTTTCGAAGCAATGCACACTTGAAGAGTAGAATCATGGAGATCTCCCCCTATATCTTGTAATCCATACACGCATTTAACATATAATATGAAGAATTTGAAATGCATGATGAAATATGGCGCCTGATGTAATTCAGCATGCGTGCATTAACATATATGATGAATAAGCATGCAGAAGAACACAACAAAAGTATCAGACCACCATTGGGTTTAAGTTTACAACTCAATCCAGCAAAGTCTTCAAAAGAACGAGAGTTGTAACTTAGAAAAAAAACGCCCATACAAGTAGACCCACCTGAAGACTAACTCAAATTTCTCCCCCTTTGTCATCGAATGACCAAAATGGACAAAAAATGAGGACTAATGCCCCTAAAGAATATCATCACTGCGTCTATGAAGGAGCGCCAACATTGTTGGGGTCGGTTGTTGAAGTAGGGTCTGCCGCAGTGTCGTCCAAGTCTTCGTGTTCATCTGTCGCGCGTGATGAAGAATCTAAGCTGGCTACCAAGGAAGGAACTTTAGTCTTCTTGAATTTCTTCGCCGGTGGCGGCTTAGAACATTCAAAGTCCCGCTTGAAACCCATTTGCTTTAGATCATCTTCACCATACAGATGTGACAGAACAGCCCAGGTGCGACCGAAGACTTCATGGAGGTAGTAATGGTTTTTCTTCACTGCATTGTGTGTGGCAGTCATGTTGTGAAGAATAGAACCAAACTGACGCTTAACCCATTTGTGGTTGCGATCGACGCTCTGGTGAAGACTGAGGAGAAGCTCACTATTAGTCATCACCCTTGGAGCTGTGCCTTGAGGATTTTGCTTTGAAGTATTTGCGACAGAGTCATGAGTGGCAGAGTCATCATTTGTGGAGTAGGATGCAGCTTTGCGAAACAGACCATCCAATGGACGAATGCCTTCATCAATAATTGCAGTAGCCTTTCCCTTTTCATCAAATGAGGAAAATGTCCACTTGAGGACTTCAATGGGGGGCAAGTAACTGACATGATTCTGAAAATCAGCCTTGTAGTTGAGTGAAGACCTAGTTTTGAGGAATCTCATAATCCAAGGAGTATAAGACTTCAACTCAAATAGAGAGAGGGCAACATTTGCCAGAGTCCTCATGAAGTAATCATGGTAGTTGATATGAATGCCATGTATGATATTGAATAGCAGATTCTTCATGATGCCAACAACTTCTTCATCATTTGAATCGTGGCCTTTGATTGGACTCAATGTCTTCTTCAAAATGCGATAGATAGTTCTAGGCACAAACAACAATTCCTTCACGAGGAATTTGTTCCTTGGAGCTTGGCCGAGCTTCAGCGGCTTCATCAACACTTGCACGTAGTGAGCAGTGAGTTCAAGTTCATGATAGATGCAACAAGCGCCTTCAAGGGGAGGACTGACAGGCAGGGCATGAAGTAATTCAGAGGCCGGTGCTTTGAAATGTGTGTTTTCTGTCATCCAGTCCAATACCAAAGTGTTCACATGTTCAGCTTCTCCTGTGATGTGCAGCATCGCATAGAACTGAAGAATTAGCTCTTCATTCCAATCAACAATATCCATGCAAAGGTTGAGCAGTCCAGCATCATGAAGAACACTGAGGACTGACGCGAAGCAAGGCAGTGATTCCATGTCCACGTGAGGAATATGCTCATGGTCGAAGACATTGCCTTTGTTGAAAAGCAGCGAAGAATAGAAGTTTGCTTGGCTAGCAGTCTAGAAGCGCTTCCTTCTGAGGCGAGCAGAGTCATATGGATTGTAGTCTGTGAAGAACACATGCTCGTGGAAGAAGTCATCAGCCTTGATTTTTTTGCTTCTTTGAGAAAGGATCATTTGGCTTGGGGTGAGGAGTGTTAGTCAATTGCATCAAAACCTCAGGAATCGCGATCTCGGGTTCCGCGGGCTGAGGAATTTCAGTTTCTTCTTCAGTGACAGCCTGGGACTTTAATTCTTCAGCAGCAATGTCATCAACGCTAGTGGCTGGAATCTCTTCAGGGATGGACGGAGTGGGGTGTGGTTCTTCAAAACCCATTTGAACTTCAGTGGTCACTTGAGACTGAGGAATTTGTTGTAGAGGAGTGAACAACGGAGAATTGGGGTGCTGACTTTCCCAAAAGTCATCATTCAGAACTGGCGTTGTGCACCCAATGTCCACATCCTCATCTTCTCCACTCATTTCTTCAATGCCGGCCTCTTCAACAGTAAACTGAGGCATGGGCGATGAAACAAATTGGGGTTGAAGGGATTTCATCCACTTCAATTTCTTCATCTAACTGCTCTGAGAAAGCAACAGAAGGAATGTCTTCATCGGATCCGCTTGGGATCACGTATTCTTTATCAAAAGGAACGAGTTCCTTTGATGGCATGCGTGAGAATGGAACAGCATCAATCGGATTTTCAAACGAGCTGGTCAATTTCTTCATCTTCTTCGAAGCTGAAGTGTCTGATGAAGTTGATGCTTTACTTTTCTTCACAGTTGCACGCTCCGCAGCCTTTGTCTTCTTAACTTCTGATGCAGAAGGAAGAATTGGACTTGGTGCAGGTGCAGGAGGAGCAGAAGAAATTGGTTCCGTTTCTTCAGGCACAACTTATGCAGTTGCCCTGGTATAAGAAATTTCTTCAGGCACAGCGGTTGAAGCTACAGCTGGCCTGGCAATTTCTTCTGGCGCAACACTAGTGGTTGCCCTGGCAGTTTCATCAGCGGCTGGAATGCAGTCATCAGCCCTGGTACTAGCATTTTCTTCAGCAGCCTGAGTAGATGCTTCAGCCTAAGGAATTTCTTATTGCGTAGGGGTAGCAACATTGGTGGTAAACTTTTTAGTTATCTTTACAAATCTGACTTTGGCTCCAAGCCAGTCAGCATAGTAGCGATCAAATTTATCACTCAGTTTCTTGATCTCTGATTGCAGAGCAACAAGTTCCTCAGGTGAAAGCTTCAAGAAGTTTTGCTTCAAAAAGCACTCTATCTTGTACTGCGCTTTCTTCACCTTCCTCCCCTGTTCATATTTCCACTTTTCTTCATCAATGAAGTGAGTCATCACATGACTTTGACCAGGAGTGAGGTTCAGCTCAGGCAGAGGTGTGTTGGGGTCCTTGTGCCTGAAAGTGTGTTATATCGACTAGAGGGGGGTGAATAGGAGATTTTTACGAAATTCTTCACTGAGGAATTTGCCGGTGAGGAAATTCCTTAGCGAAGAATTACTAGCAGCGGAATAAGTACTCAAAAGTAAACATAACAGAATACAAGCATAGTCATCATGATGAAATGAAGACAGGCACAGAGTACAGGAAGCGTAATCATAGGATAACACAGGATGAAGACAAACAGACTGAAGAAATTGAACTGAGGAAATTGAGAAAGTCTTCAGTCAAAGTTTTCAAACACAGATATGAACAAACACACATCACAGTTATGAGGAAATGAAAGAGTTGAGGAAATAGAACCAGTAAGCTCGGTGAAGACAATGATTTGGTAGACCAGTTCCAACTGTTGTCTCAGTTGTACATCTGGTTGGAGCGGCTGAGTATTTAAACTCGAGGACCCACAGTCCTGGACACCCAGTCAAGGACACTTAGTCCAAGACACCTAGTCCTCACCGTATTCTCCTTAAACTAAGGTCACACAGACCTCGTCCAATCACTCATGGTAAGTCTTTAGGCGACTTCCAAACCTTCACAAACTTGGTCACTCGGCGATCCACAATTCCTCTTGGATGCTCTAGACCATGATGCCTAACCGTTTGGAAGAAGCACAGTCTTCAAAGGTAACAAGCGTCGGATCCACTCAGGATCAATCTCTTCAGTGATGCTCAATCACTTGGGGTTTGTAGGTGTTTGGGTTTTGGGTTTTTGGTTTTTCCTCACTTGATGATTTTCGCTCAAAGTCCTCGAAGGATGGGTTGCTCTCAAATGACAAGTGTCAGTTTCTCTCAGAGCAGCCAACCAGCTAGTGGTTGTAGGAGGCGGCTATTTATAGCCTAGGGAGCAGCCCAACATGATAAGACATAAATGCCCTTCAATGAAATAACTGTTAGGTGGATAGATATTTTGGGACAGCTGGCGCATAGCACAACAACGGTCGGAATTTTGAGTAGAAAAATCCTCAGGGCTATCATGTTCCTCACTGTGTAGGCAATCCGCACTGGCGAAATCCTAACTCCTCAGTCAGGACAAATTCCTCAGAGACCAGAAGAACTTCGTCTCTGTCACTGAAGAAATTGACTGATCTGTAAGAGATTTCCAATGGCTTCACTCGAAGGGATTGGTAGGTGTAGGATTTTGAGTTGAGCATCACATGGAAATTTTCCTTAGTATTTCCTCGACCCCCTTTAACAGTACGGTGTTTCCTATGACTCAAGAAAGGGAAAATGAAACTACGAAAACAAAAGTCTTCTCGCTTCATGTTCCTCGAAAGAATACCAAGTCTTCAAGGTCACACCAATTTCTTCACTTTCAAAGTCTTCAGAATACCAAAGTCTTCAGTAGAAGATATTCATTTTTAGGGGTCGACTTTTCCTGTAAATATCAAACTCCTCATAGACTTATAGACCTGTGTACACTCACACACGCATTAGTCCCTTAACCTATAAGTCTTCAATACACCAAAATTACTAAGGGGCACTAGATGCACTTACAATTTCCCCCCTTTTGGTGATTGATGACAATATAGGTTAAGTTTTCAATGAGGATAAACATATGAAGTGTAAATACTGATATTGAGGAATTTGATTGCAAGATATAGAAGAACTCCCCCTGAAGATGTGCATAGTGAGAAGTTTGCTTTTGAAGCAATGCACACTTGAAGAGTTGAATCATGGAGATCTCCCCCTATATCTTGTAATTCATACACGCATTTAACATATAATATGAAGAATTTGAAATGCATGATGAAATATGGTGCCTGATGAAATTCAGCATGCGTGCAATAATATTTAACGAGGAATAAACATGGAGAATAGTGCATCAAGAGTATCAGAGCATAGTGCATCAAAAGTATCAGAGCACCATCGGGTTTAAGATTACAACTCGATCCAATAAAGTTTCAGAAGAACGAGAGTTGTAACTTAGCAAAAAAAACGCCCATATAGTAGACCTGCTTGAAGATTAACTCATATTTCTCCCCCTTTGTCATCGAATGACCAAAAGGATCGAAAATGAGGACTAACGCCCCTGAAGATAATCATGTTGATGAGGGAGCGCCAGCGTTGTTGGGGTCGTTTGTTGATGTAGGGCCTGCCGCAGTGTCGTCGAAATCTTCATGTTCATCAGTGTCGCGTGATGAAGAAAATGAGCTGGCCACCAGAGAAGGAACTTGGACCTTCTTGAATTTCTTCGGTGGAGGTGCAGACCAGTCAAAATCTTCTTTGAGACCCATATTCTTCAGATCTTCTTCACCATATAGATGTGACAGGATTGCCCAGGTGCGACCGAAGACTTGATGGAGGTAGTAGTGGTTTTTCTTCACTGCATTGTGTGTGGCAGTCATGTTGTGAAGAAGTGAACCAAACTGATGCTTAACCCATTTGTGATTTCGATCCACCTTCTGGTGAAGACTAAGCAGAAGTTCACAGTCAGTCATCACGCGCGGAGCAGTGGCTTGAGGAGTGGACTTAGGTGCATTGGCAGAGTCATGTGTGGCAGAGTCATCATTGGTGGAATAAGATGCAGCTTTGCGAAACTGACCATCCAATGGACGAATGCCTTCATCTATTACAGCTGGTGCCTTGCCCTTTCCATCAACTGAGGAATATGTCTGTTTGAGGACTTCAATTGGGGGCAAGTGGCTGAGGTGATTCTGGAAATCAGCTTTGTAGTTGAGTGAAGACCTTGTCCTGAGGAATCTCATAATCCAAGGTGCATAAGGCTTCAGCTCAAACGGAGACAGTGCAACATTGGCCATAGTCCTCATGAAGAAATTGTGATAATTGACAGGAATGCCATGAACGATGTTGAATACCAGATTCTTCATGATGCCAACAATTTCCTCATCAGATGAGTCGTGACCTTTGATAGGACTGATTGTCCTCGTAAGAATACGATAGACAGTTCTGGGCACGTACAGCAATTCCTTCACGAGGAATTTGGTTCTTAGTGCTTGACCTGGCTTCAAAGGTTTCATCAGCACCTGCATATAATGATGTGTGAGCTCAGGTTCACTGTAGATGCAGCGAGCTTCTTCAAGGGGAGGACTGAGTGGTAGAGCACGAAGCAATTCAGAGGCTGGTGCAGTGTAGTGAGTGTTTTCAGACATCCAGTCTAGCACCCATGAATTCACATCTTCAGCATCTCCGGTGATGTGCAGTGTTGCATAGAATTGAAGAATCAGTTCTTTATTCCAATCGCAGATGTCAGAGCAAAAGTTGAGCAGTCCAGCGTTGTGAAGAACACTGAGGACTGGTGCGAAGCACGTCAGAGATTCCATATCCACGTGAGGAATATGCTCATTGTAGAAAATCTTCTGCTTGTTGAACATCACTGAGGAATAGAAATTGGATTGACGGGCAGTCCAGAAACGTCTCTTCCTAATGCGAGCAGAGTCATATGGGTTGTAATCTTCGAAGAATACGTGCTCGCTGAAGAAATCATCAGCCTTGAACTTTTGCTTGCGTGAGAATGGATCCTTTGGCTTCGGCAGAGGAGTGTCAATGAGTTGCATCACGACCTCAGGAATCTCAATCGCAGGTTCTTCAGGCTAAGGAATTTCTGGTTCCTCCTCAGTGGCAGTCTGCGTAGTTGGTTGTTCAGCGGCAGCAGTTTCATCAGCGCTAGTGGCTGGAATTTCCTCATGGACAGATGCAGTGGGATGAGTCTCTTCAGAGCCCAGGTGAACAGTTTATGTGGGGGACTGAGGAATTTGCTGTAGAGGGGTGAACATTGGAGAGTTTGGATGTTGACTTTCTCAAAATTCATCACTGATTACGGGTGTGGAGCAGCCAATGTCCACATCTTCATCTTCCATTTCTTCAACGCCAGTCTCTTCAGCTATGAACTGAGGCATAGGCGAGGAGATGATATGTGTTGAAGGGATCGTATCCACTTCAATTTCTTCATCCAATGGTTCAGACGAAGTAGTAGAAGGAGTTTTTTCATCAGATCCGCTGGGGATCACATATTCTTCATCAAAAGGAACAAGGTCCTTTGATGGCCTGGTTGAGATGGGAACAACATCAATCGGTTTTGCAAATGAGCTTGTCATAGGCTTCATTTTCTTCAGAGCTGAAGAATCTGAAGCAGCTGATGCTTTCCTTTTCTTCACTGTAGCATGCTCTGCAGCTTTGGTCTTCTTCACATCTGATGCAGATGGAAGGGTTGGAGTTGAAGTTGGTGCATGAGCAGCTGAGGAATCTGGTTGATTTTCTTCAGGCACAACTGATGCAGTTGCCCTGAGTTCTTCAGTTTCTTCAGGCACACCACTAGTGGGTGCCCTGGCAATTTCTTCAGCGGCTGGAATGCGGTCATCAGCCCTGGAACTCACATTATCTTCAGCATCCTGATTGTCATCAGCGGTGCTGGCATTTTCTTTAGTAGGCTGAGCAGATGCTTCAGCCTAAGGAATTTCCTGTTGCGTTGGGGTTGCAACATTTGAAGTGAAGTTATCCGCAAGTTTCACAAAACGAACCTTGTCTCCAAGCCAATCAGCGTGATATGCGTCAAAGTCATCACTGAGTTTCTTAATCTCAGTCTGAGTAGTGACAAGTTCTTCAGTTGTCATAGAGACAACGTTTTTCTTCAGATAGCGCTCTTTCTTGTACTGTGCTTTCTTAATCTGCCTGGCCTTCTCAAATTTCCACTTTTCTTCTTGAATGAAGTGGGTCAGCATGTGACTCTGGCCAGGAGTCAGCTTGAAGTCAGGCAAGGGAGTGTTGGGGTCCTTGTGCCAATCATCAATGTACTCGAGGATCAATTTGGGATCCAAAAGCAGTGGCATCTCTGATCCTTTGGCACTAGCGGCCCTGACTTGCCTGTCTCTGACGATTTCTGCAAGTTCATCATCATCAGCTTCGTCTTCATCAGACGACACTTGGAAAGCGACTTGCTTCTTTTGAGGACTTGGGCGTGGACCTCATCCAGCAGTGGCCTTTGTCTTCAGTAGTGAGGGGCCAGCTAAGGAACTTGGTGCAGCTGAGGAACTAACTGAGACACCTGAGACAATGGAGATGCCGGCAGTCCTTTGGCACGAAGCGAGATGCACAGGTGCTGAGGATTTGGTCAAAACAGCTGAAGGCTTTGGCGGAGGAGCTGAGGACTTTAGAGGAACAGGAGCAACATGAGAAATTGGCCGTGAGGGCTTTGATGATTCTGGCCGTGAGGGCTTTGATGATTCTGGCCGTGAGGGCATTGCTGATGAAGCACTTGGCTTGCGCGTAGGCTTCTTTGACATAGCCTTCTTTGGCTTGACAGCAAAGGCCTCAGCAGAGGCAGCAACAGCGGCAGAGTCTTCATTGAATTTCCTTACTGCTTCTCTGGCTTACTTAGCCAACTTGCCTTGGCGCTTGGCCCATTCATCAGGATAGTCCTCACCTCGCTTGAGGCTGGTGGGATCAGCATTTTGGCCAGGTGCTAGTGGTGCTCTTGGGCATGGAGGATTGAGTGCGAATTTCTTCATATACTTAGGAGTGACATATCTGTACTCCCTCCATTCTCTTGCCCATCTCCTCTCTATCTTTTGAATGCACACTTTGCGCTCATTCTTGGTTTCCTCAGTAGGTGTGCAGTACCTAGCATATATGTCATCAGGGATCTCAAACACTGTATTTACCTCAGGCCTCTTTCCTCCCTTCTGTGGCCTTTTACCATCAACCATTTTCTTCAGTTGAGGAATTTGAACAATCGAATTCTCTAAAGAAGTATGCAACTTTTCTTCGAGGAACGCTGCAAATGAGTTAAGTTGATGAGAACCTAGTGATTCAGCAGCTGACATGTGTACCTGTGAACAGAGTATAGTTGCGAGGAATTTGGAGAGGTCATATGCGTTCTCAGAAGGTTTTTCAAAAAGAACAAGTTTGAGGAATTTAACCGGATGAGTCTTGAAGATTTTCATTAAGCGTTCTTTGTCTTAGGTTCTAGAGTTGTATAGATCGATGATCCACACAATTGAGGAATCTTGAAGAAAAATGATGCTTAGAGAAATGAATCAAGAACAGATGACTTTGTGAGGTGTTCAGTGTGTGAAGATATGAAGAAAAACACTTTTGAAGATTTTGTAGATAATCATTCGAATCAACGAGGGCAGTAAAAGTAACTTTTAATTACCCTGAACGAAGAACACGACAAACTGGAGTGAGGAGATGTGAAGTTCGTCTGTGCAAATCTTCCACGCCCTAACTTGGCGGAGGAAGACTGCTACGGCGGCGGCGGAGTGAAGATGTCCGCGGTCGGCGCGAGTACGTCGGCGACGAGGTCGAGGCAGTGAAGCTCTTCCTCACTGAGGCGATGAAGTAGCGACAACACTAGGGTTTGAGAAGCTCGAGCTGGAGAGAGAGGTCGAGCGGAGTAAAAGAAGTGAAGGAGGGAAGGAGGGGTACTTAAAGCCATGGTGAAAAACTGCTCGTCCAAAGAAATTGGACGAACATGCCCCTAACCCTTCTCATTCGCATGACATGTGTCACCCACGTAGTGAGAGGTGGAGATCGTGTTATATCGTGGGTGAGTGGATAAGTGTATCGTGGTATGCGGAACGGTTTGAGCAGCAAGACCGAAAATTTCGATAAGATAGGTTTTAAAGTTCCGTTCACAATTTCTTCAACTGACAAGGACACAGTGAAGATTTTGAACGAGTTTCAAACAGAACGCACATGAAGAATTTGTGAACAGATTGGGTTGAGTATAGCATAGAGGGGAACGGTCCGATCACATTCACTTAGCAGAAACCCATCTTGAAGAAATAACAATAAGTGAATGTTGTAGAGTACATAGACTCACACATATATATATAGCCAATGAAGAAAAACGACGGAACCAGTGAAGACTATGCAAGGTTGAAGAATATGAATAATTTGAGGAATTTCAACTTTTGGTGGTGGCGTGACCCACCGTATAAGAATGATGATTTCAGACACCGCGTACAATTATCGTAGGGTTCTGAGAATCAAATTCTTCGTTAATTTCTTCACACTAAGAGTGTTATTCTTCATTGATTGAAGAAAAACGTTTCTTCATGTGTTGCACATCTAAGTCATCAATTTTGCATAAGTGTTAGGATGAGTGTCCTTTTCATAGAACATTCGAAGATTCTAGGATATTTAGCTCACACTGCAACTTGCTAAATCTCTTCTCATCCAAGGGCTTTGTGAAGATATCGGCTAGCTGTTCTTCAGTCTTCACATGCTCAATAGAAATGTCGCCCTTCAACACATGATCACGAAGAAAATGATGACGAATCTGAATGTGCTTTGTCTTCGAGTGCTGAACTGGGTTGTGAGCAATCTTGATGGCACTCTCATTGTCACAGAAGAGAGGCACATTCTTCATGTTGACGCCGTAGTCCTTGAGAGTTTGCTTCATCCATAGCAATTGGGCATAGCAAGAACCAGCGGCAATGTACTCAGCTTCAGCAGTAGATAGTGATACACAGTTCTGTTTCTTCGAGGACCAACATACCAATGACATGTACCAGATGTTGACTTGCGATCCACACAATCACCAGCATAGTCAGAGTCAGAATATCCAACAAGATCAAAAGCTGAGCCCTCGGGGTACCATAATCCAAGTGTTGGTGTGTGATCTAGATATCGAAGAATATGCTTCACAGCCTTATGGTGTGATTCCTTCGGTGCAGCTTGAAATCGGGCACACATGCAAACACTAAGCATTGTATCTGGTCTAGATGCACATAAGTATAATAAGGAACCTATCATGGAGCGGTATACCTTATGATCGAAGTCAATACCATTTTCATCGGTGCACAGATGGCCATTTGTGGGCATAGGAATTTTGACGCTTTTGCAATCTTGCATGCCAAATTTCCTCAGTACATCCTTGAGGTATTTCTCCTGAGATATGAATATGCCATTGTGTTGTTGACGAATTTGAAGACCTAAGAAGAATTTCAACTCTCCCATCCTAGACATTTGATATTCTTCACTCATCATATAGGAAAATTCATCACTATAACGTTGGTCAGTACAGCCAAAGATAATATCATCAACATATACTTGGCACACAAACAATTCACCATCATAAGATTTAGTGAAAAGAGTAGGGTCGAGTGAACCGGGTTTGAAGCCTTTCTTCATGAAGAGTTCCTTCAAGGTATCATACCAGGCCCGTGGGGCCTACTTGAGGCCATAGAGGGCCTTGTTGAGTCTGAAGACTTTGTCAGGATTCTTTGGATCTTCAAAACCTGGGGGTTGAGCAACATATACTTCTTCCTCAAGCTTACCATTGAGGAATGCACTTTTCACATCCATTTGATACAAAGTGACATCATGATGGTTAGCATAAGCAAGTAATATGCGAATAGCCTCAAGTCTAGCAACAGGTGCAGAAGTTTCATCGAAATCAATTCCTTCAACCTGTGTGTAACCTTGAGCTACAAGTCGTGCCTTATTCCTCACCACAAGGCCATTTTCATCTTGCTTGTTGCGGTAGATCCACTTTGTGCCGATGATATTGTGCTTGCGACGATCTGGACGTTTGACCAGTTCCCAGACATTGTTAAGCTCGAACTGATGTAATTCCTCTTGCATGGCCTGAATCCACTCAGGCTCCAGAAATGCTTCATCTACCTTAGTGGGCTCTGTAATAGAGACAAAAGCATACTGCCCACAAAAGTTAGACAAATGTGAAGCTTTTGAGTGTGTGAGAGGACCTGGCGCTTTGATGTCATTGATGATCTTTTCAACTTGCACTTCTTTTATAATGCGAGGATGAGCTGGTTGTCGTTGAAGAATTTGATCAACATTTTCTTCAACACCATTTTCTTCAGCATTTTCTTCAGGTGCATTAGCTCGATGTTCTTCATGTTCTGGAATGAATTCTTCAGCAGATTCTTCAGTAGGAATGACATCCTCAGTAGCCTTGAACTTGATAGTTTCCTCAGGTGCTGGTTCATCTATCACAGTAGGTAGTGAAGGAAATATGCCCTAGAGGCAATAATAAAGTTATTATTTATTTCCTTATATCATGATAAATGTTTATTATTCATGCTAGAATTGTATTAACCGGAAACATAATACATGTGTGAATACATAGACAAACAGAGTGTCACTAGTATGCCTCTACTTGACTAGCTCGTTAATCAAAGATGGTTATGTTTCCTAACCATGGACAAAGAGTTGTTATTTGATTAACGGGATCACATCATTAGTTGAATGATCTGATTGACATGACCCATTCCATTAGCTTAGCACCCGATCGTTTAGTATGTTGCTATTGCTTTCTTCATGACTTATACATGTTCCTATGACTATGAGATTATGCAACTCCTGTTTGCCGGAGGAACACTTTGTGTGCTACCAAATGTCACAACGTAAATGGGTGATTATAAAGGTGCTCTACAGGTGTCTCCAAAGGTACATGTTGGGTTGGCGTATTTTGAGATTAGCATTTGTCACTCCGATTGTCGGAGAGGTATCTCTGGGCCCTCTCGGTAATACACATCACATAAGCCTTGCAAGCATTGCAACTAATGAGTTAGTTGTGAGATGATGTATTATGGAACGAGTAAAGAGACTTGCCGGTAACGAGATTGAACTAGGTATTGAGATACGGACGATCGAATCTCGGGCAAGTAACATACCGATGACAAAGGGAACAACGTATGTTGTTATGCGGTCTGACCGATAAAGATCTTCGTAGTATATGTAGGAGCCAATATGAGCATCCAGGTTCCGCTATTGGTTATTGACCGGAGACATGTCTCGGTCATGTCTACATTGTTCTCGAACCGTAGGGTCCGCACGCTTAAGGTTTCGATGACAGTTATATTATGAGTTTATGAGTTTTGATGTACCGAAGGAGTTCGGAGTCCCGGATGAGATCGGGGACATGACGAGGAGTCTCGAAATGGTTGAGACGTAAAGATCGATATATTGGACGACTATATTCGGAGATCGGAAAGGTTCCGAGTGATTCGGGTATTTTTCGGAGTACCGGGTAGTTACGGGAGAAGCAATGGGCCTTGATGGGCTTTAGTGGGAAGAGGAGAAAGGGCCAAGGGGCTGCTGCGCCCCCCCTCCCCTCTAGTCGGAATTGGACTAGGGAAAAGGGGGCCGGCCACCTTTCCTTCTCCTCCACTTCCTTCTCCCTTCCTCCCCTCTTGATGGACTCCTACTAGGACTTGGAGTCCTAGTAGGACTCCACATCCTGGCCGCACCAAGTGCCTTGGCCGGCCTCCTCCTCCTCCATCCTTTATATACTGAGGCAAGGGGCACCCCATGAACACAAGTTGATCTTCGTGATCGTTCCTTAGTCGTGTGCGGTGCCCCCCTCCACCATATTCCACCTCGGTCATATTGTAGCGGTGCTTAGGCGAAGCCCTGCGACGGTAGAACATCAAGATCATCACCACGCCGTCGTGCTGACGGAACTCCTCCCCGACGCTTTGCTGGATTGGAGCCCGGGGATCGTCATCGAGCTGAACGTGTGCCAAGAACTCGGAGGTGCCGGAGGAACGGTGCTTGGATCGGTCGGATCGTGAAGACGTACGACTACATCAACCGCGTTGTCACAATGCTTCCGCTGTTGGTCTACAAGGGTACGTAGATCACACTCTCCCCTCTCGTTGCTATGCATCACCATGATCTTGCGTGTGCGTAGGAATTTTTTTGAAATTACTACGTTCCCCAACAGTGGCATCCGAGCCTAGGTTTTATGTGTTGATGTTATATGCACGAGTAGAACACAAGTGAGTTGTGGGCGATATAAGTCATACTGCTTACCAGCATGTCATACTTTGGTCTGGCGGTATTGTTGGATGAAGCGGCCCGGACTGACATTACGCGTACGCTTACGCGAGACCGGTTCTCCCGACGTGCTTTGCACAAAGGTGGCTAGTGGGTGACAGTTTCTCCAACTTTAGTTGAACCGAGTGTGGGTACGCCCGGTCCTTGCGAAGGTTAAAACTGCACCAACTTGACAAACTATCGTTGTGGTTTTTTGATGCGTAGGTAAGTACGGTTCTTGCTCAGCCCGTAGCAGCCACGTAAAACTTGCAACAACAAAGTAGAGGACGTCTAACTTGTTTCTGCTGGGCATGTTGTGATGTGATATGTGTTGGAAATATGCCCTAGAGGCAATAATAAAAGTATTATTATTATATTTCCTTGTTCATGATAATTGTCTTTTATTCATGCTATACCTGTATTATCCGGAAATCGTAATACACGTGTGAATACATAGACCACAATATGTCCCTAGTGAGCCTCTAGTTGACTAGCTCGTTGTGATCAACAGATAGTCATGGTTTCCTGGCTATGGACATTGGATGTCGTTGATAACGGGATCACATCATTAGGAGAATGATGTGATGGACAAGACCCAATCCTAAGACTAGCACAAAAGATCGTGTAGTTCATTTGCTAGAGCTTTGCCAATGTCAAGTATCTCTTCCTTCGACCATGAGAGCGTGTAACTCCTGGATACCGTAGGAGTGCTTTGGGTGTATCAAACGTCACAACGTAACTGGGTGACTATAAAGGTGCACTACAGGTATCTCCGAAAGTATCTATTGTTTTATGCGGATCGAGACTGGGATTTATCACTCCGTGTAAACGGAGAGGTATCTCTGGGCCCACTCGGTAGGACATCATCATATGCGCAATGTGACCAAGGAGTTGATCACGGGATGATGTGTTACGGAACGAGTAAAGTGACTTGCCGGTAACGAGATTGAACAAGGTATTGGATACCGACGATCGAATCTCGGGCAAGTAACATACCGATAGACAAAGGGAATTGAATACGGGATTGATTAAGTCCTTGACATCGTGGTTCATCCGATGAGATCATCGTGGAACATGTGGGAGCCATCATGGGTATCCAGATCCCGCTGTTGGTTATTGACCGAAGAACGTCTCGGTCATGTCTACATGTCTCCCGAACCCGTAGGGTCTACACACTTAAGGTTCGATGACGCTAGGGTTATAAAGGAAGTTTGTATGTGGTTACCAAATGTTGTTCGGAGTCCCGGATGAGATCCCGGACGTCACGAGGAGTTCCGGAATGGTCCGGAGGTAAAGATTTATATATGGGAAGTCCTATTTTGTCCACCGGAAAATATTCGGGATTTTTCGGTATTGTACCGGGAAGGTTCTAGAAGGTTCCGGAGTGGGGCCCACCTGCATGGGGGGACCCACATGGACGTGGGTAGTGGGGGCAAGGCCCCACACCCCTGGTCAAGGCGCACCAAGATCCCCCCTTAGAAGGAATAAGATCATATCCCGAAGGGATAAGATCAAGATCCCTAAAAAGGGGGGATAACAATCGGTGGGGAAGGAAATAATGAGATTTCTTTCCTCCCACCTTGGCCAACGCCCCAATGGACTTGGAGGGCAAGAAACCAGCCCCTCCACCCCTATATATAGTGGGGAGGCGCATGGGAGCTATAGACGAAGTTCTGGTGCAGCCCTCCCCCTCTCACAAGTACTCCTCCTCTCCCGCGGTGCTTGGCGAAGCCCTGCAGGATTGCCACGCTCCTCCACCACCACCACGCCGTTGTGCTGCTGCTGGATGGAGTCTTCCTCATCCTCTCCCTCTCTCCTTGCTGGATCAAGGCGTGGGAGACGTCACCGGGCTGTACGTGTGTTGAACGCGGAGGTGCCGTGCGTTCGGCACTTGATCATCGGTGATTTGAATCACGACGAGTACGACTTCATCAACCCCGTTCACTTGAACGCTTCCGCTTAGCGATCTAAAAGGGTATGTAGATGCACTCTCTTTCTACTCGTTGCTGGTCTCTCCATAGATAGATCTTGGTGACACGTAGGAAAATTTTGAATTTCTGCTACGTTCCCCAACAGTGGTATCAGAGCCAGGTTTATTACGTAGATTCTTTGCACGAGTAGAACACAAAATAGTTGTGGGCGTTGATGTTGTTCAATATGCTTACCGTTACTAGTCCAATCTTGTTTCGACGGTATTGTGGGATGAAGCGGCCCGAACCGACCTTACACGTACTCTTATGTGAGACAGGTTCCACCGATTGACATGCACTTGGTGCATAAGGTGGCTAGCGGGTGCCAGTCTCTCCCACTTTAGTCGGAACGGATTTGATGAAAAGGGTCCTTATGAAGGGTAAATAGCAATTGGCATATCACGTTGTGGTCTTGCGTAGGTAAGAAACGTTCTTGCTAGAAACCCATAGCAGCCACGTAAAACATGCAACAACAATTAGAGGACGTCTAACTTGTTTTTGCAGGGTATGCTATGTGATGTGATATGGCCAAGAAGAATGTGATGAATGATATGTGATGTATGAGATTGATCATGTTCTTGTAATAGGATTCAGGACTTGCATGTCGATGAGTATGACAACCGGCAGGAGCCATAGGAGTTGTCTTTATTTATTGTATGACCTGCGTGTCATTGAAGAACGCCATGTAAACTACTTTACTTTATTGCTAAACGCGTTAGTCATAGAAGTAGAAGTAGTCGTTGGCGTGACAACTTCATGAAGACACGATGATGGAGATCATGATGATGGAGATCATGGTGTCGTGCCGGTGACGATGATGATCATGGAGCCCCGAAGATGAAGATCAAAAGGAGCAAAATGATATTGGCCATATCATGTCACTATTTGATTGCATGTGATGTTTATCATGTTTATGCATCTTGTTTGCTTAGGACGACGGTAGTAAATAAGATGATCCCTTACAAAATTTCAAGAAGTGTTCTCCCCTAACTGTGCACCGTTGCTACAGTTCGTCGCTTCTAAGCACCACGTGATGATCGGGTGTGATGGATTCTTATGTTCACATACAACGGGTGTAAGACAGTTTTACACAGCGAAAACACTTAGGGTTAACTTGACGAGCCTAGCATGTGCAGACATGGCCTCGGAACACGGAGACCGAAAGGTCGAGCATGAGTCGTATGGTAGATACGATCAACATGAAGATGTTCACTGATGATGACTAGTCCGTCTCACGTGATGATCGGACACGGCCTAGTTGACTCGGATCATGTGATCACTTAGATGACAAGAGGGATGTCTATCTAAGTGGGAGTTCATAAGATGAACTTAATTATCCTGAACATAGTCAAAAGACCTTTTGCAAATTATGTCGTAAGCTCGCGCTTTAGTTCCACTGTTTAGATATGTTCCTAGAGAAAATATAGTTGAAAGTTGATAGTAGCGATTATGCGATCAGTAGAAAGCTTATGTCCTTAATGCACCGCTTAGTGTGCTGAACCCCAACGTCGTTTGTCGATGTTGCGAACATCGGACATACACGTTTTGATAACTACGTGATAGTTCAATTAAATGGTTTAAGTAGAGGCACCAAAGACGTTTTCGAAACGTCGCGGAACATATGAGATGTTTCGAGGGCTGAAATTGGGATTTTAGGCTCGTGCCCACGTCAAGAGGTATAAGACCTCCGACGATTTTCTTAGCCTGCAAACTAAGGGAGAAAAGCTCAATCGTTGAGCTTGTGCTCAGATTGTCTGAGCACAACAATCACTTGAATCGAGTGGGAGTTGATCCTCCAGATGAGATAGTGATGTTTCCCCAAAGTCATTGCCACCAAGCTGCTAGAGCTTCGTGATTAACTATAACATATCAGGGATAGATATGATGATCCTTGAAATATTCATGATGTTTGACACCGCGAAAGTAGAAATCAAGAAGGAGCATCAATTGTTGATGGTTGGTGAAACCACTAGTTTCAAGAAGGGCAAGGGAACAAAGGGATACTTCATGAAACGGCAATTCAGCTGCTGCTCTAGTGAAGAAACCCAAGGTTGAACCCAAACCCGAGACTAAGTGCTTCTGTAATAAGGGGAACAACCACTGGAGCAGCATTACCCTAGATACTTGGTAGATGAGAAGGCTGGCAAGGTCGATAGAAGTATATTAGATATACATTATGTTAATGTGTACTTTACTAGTACTCCTAGTAGCACCAGGGTATTGGATACCGGTTCGGTTGCTAAGTGTTAGTAACTCGAAATAAAAGCTACGGAATAAACGGAGACTAGCTAAAGGTGAGCTGGCGATATATGTTGGAAGTGTTTCCAAGGTTGATATGATCAAGCATCGCACGCTCCCTCTACCACCGAGATTGGTGTTTGCGTTGAGCATAGACATGATTGGATTATGTCTATCGCAATACGGTTATTCATTTAAGGAGAATAGTGGTTACTCTATTTTTGAATAATACCTTCAATGGTCTTGCACCTAAAGGAATGGTTTATTGAATCTCGGTCGTAGTGATACACATTTTCATGCCAAAAGATATAAGATAGTAATGATAGTACCACTTACTTGTGGCACTGCCATGTAAGTCATAATGGTATAAAACGCATGAAGAAGCTCCATGTTGATGGATCTTTGGACTCACTCGTTTTTGAAAAGTTTGAGACATGCGAACCATGTCTATTGGTGTATATGCATGAAGAAACTCCATGCAAATGGATCGTTCGGACTCACTTGATTTTGAATCACTTGAGATATGCAAATCATACCACATGGGCAAGATGACTAAAAAGCCTCATTTTCAGTAAGATGGAACAAGATAGCAACTTGTTGGAAGTAACACATTTTGATGTGTGCAGTCGAATGAGTGCTGAGGCATGCAGTGAATATCATTATGTTCTTACTTCACAGATGATTCGAGTAAATGTTGAGTATATTTACTTGATGAAACACAAGTCTGAATTATTGAATGGTTCAAGTAATTTCAGAGTGAAGTAGCAGATCATTGTGACAAGAGAA
Source organism: Triticum dicoccoides (assembly GCF_002162155.2). Taxonomy (NCBI): domain Eukaryota; kingdom Viridiplantae; phylum Streptophyta; class Magnoliopsida; order Poales; family Poaceae; genus Triticum; species Triticum dicoccoides. The sequence goes on along the minus strand of NC_041390.1, from coordinate 535,463,699 downwards.
TAAAATGTCTATGATATGATCATAGAGATGAATATCTGAGTTACGAGTTTTGGCACACAATTAAGACATTGTGGAAATTGTTTCGCAATTAATACCGCCTGGAACACCATAATGTGATGGTGTGTCCGAACATCATAGTTGCACCCTATTGGATATGGTGCATACCATGATGTCTCTTATCGAATTACCACTATCGTTCATGTGTTAGGCATTAGAGACAACCACATTCACTTTAAATAGGGCACCACGTAATTCCGATGAGATGACACCGTATGAATTATGGTTTAGAGAAACCTAAGTTGTCGTTTCTTAAAAGTTTGGGGCTGCGACGCTTATATGAAAAAGTTTCAGGTTGATAAGCTCGAACCCAAAGCGGATAAAATGCATCTTCATAGGAAACCCAAAACAGTTGGGTATACCTCCTAATTCAGATCCGAAAGCAATATGGATTGTTTCTAGAATCGGGTCCTTTTTCGAGGAAAAGTTTCTCTCGAAAGAATTGAGTGGGAGGATGGTGGAGACTTGATGAGGTTATTGAACCGTCTCTTCAACTAGTGTGTGACAGGGCACAGGGAGTTGTTCCTGTGGCACCTACACCAATTGAAGTGGAAGCTTATGATATTGATCATGAAACTTCGGATCAAGTCACTCCCAAACCTCATAGGATGACAAGGATGCGTACTACTTCAGAGTGGTACGTAATCCTGTCTTGAAGGTCATGTTGCTAGACAACAATGAACCTACGAGCTATGGAGAAGCGATGGTGGGCCCGGATTCCGATAAATGGCTTGAGGCCATAAAATCCGAGAGAGGATCCATGTATGAAAACAAAGTGTGGACTTTGGCAGAACGGCTCGATGGTCGTAAGGCTAATGAGTACAGATGGATTTCAAAAGGAAGACGGACAATGATGGTAAATGTCACCATTAAGAAAGCTCGACTTGTCGTTAAGATGTTTTCCGACAAGTTCAAGGAGTTGACTACGATGAGATTTTCTCACTCGTAGCGATGCTAAGAGTCTGTTGGAATTATATTAGCGATTACTGCATTATTTATGAAATCTTGCAGATAGGATGTCAAAACATTGTTTCCTCGACGATTTTAATGAGGAAAGGTTGTATGTGATACAACCGGAAGGTTTTGTCAATCCCGAAAGATGCTAATAAGTATGCAAAGCTCCAGCAATCCTTCTAAGGACTGGAGTGAGCATCTCGGAGTTGGAATGTATGATTTGATGATGATCAAAAAATTTTGGGTTTGTACAAAGTTTATGAGAAACTTGTATTTCCAAAGAAGTGAGTGGGAGCACTATAGAATTTCTGATGAGTATATGTTGTTGACATATTGTTGATCAGAAATGACGTAGAATTTCTGGAAAGCATATAGGGTTATTTTGAAAGTGTTTTTCAATGGAAAGCCTGGATTAAGCTACTTGAACATTGAGCATCAAGATCTATAAGGATAGATCAAAATGCTTAATAATACTTTCAAATGAGCACATACCTTGACATGATCTTGAAGGTGTTCAAGATGGACCAGTCAAAGAAGGAGTTCTTGCCTGAGTTGTAAGGTACGAAGTTAAGACTTAAAGCTCGACCACGGCAAAATAGAGAGAAAGGACGAAGGTCGTCCCCTATGCTTAAGACGTAGGCTCTTCAGTATGCTATGCTGTGTACCGCACCTGAAGTGTGCCTTGCCATGAGTCAGTCAAGGGGTACAAGAGTGATCCAAGAATGGCTCACAGGACAGCGGTCAAAGTTATCCTTAGTAACTAGTGGACTAAGGAATTTTCTCGATTATGGAGGTGGTAAAAGAGTTCGTCGTAAAGGTTACGACGATGCAAGCTTGACACCTATCCGGATAGCTCTGAGTAGAGAGACTGGATACATATAATGGAGCAATAATTTAGAATAGCTCCAAGTAGAACAGTTGTTTGGAATAACTCCAAATAGAGCATGGTAGCTGCATCTAGGAGATGGCATAGAGATTTGTAAAGCACACACGGATCTGAAAGGTTCAGAGCCGTTGACTAAAACCTCTCTCACAAGCAACATGATCAAACATAAAACTCATTGAGTGTTAATCACATAGTGATGTGAACTAGACTACTGACTCTAGTAAACTCTTGGGTATTAGTCACATGGCGATGTGACCTGTGAGTGTTAATCACATGGCGATGTGAACTAGATTATTGACTCTAGTGCAAGTGGGAGACTGTTGGAAATATGCCCTAGAGGCAATAATAAAAGTATTATTATTATATTTCCTTGTTCATGATAATTGTCTTTTATTCATGCTATAACTGTATTATCCGGAAATCGTAATACACGTGTGAATACATAGACCACAATATGTCCCTAGTGAGCCTCTAGTTGACTAGCTCGTTGTGATCAACAGATAGTCATGGTTTCCTGGCTATGGACATTGGATGTCGTTGATAACGGGATCACATCATTAGGAGAATTATGTGATGAACAAGACCCAATCCTAAGACTAGCACAAAAGATCGTGTAGTTCATTTGCTAGAGCTTTGCCAATGTCAAGTATCTCTTCCTTCGACCATGAGAGCGTGTAACTCCTGGATACCGTAGGAGTGCTTTGGGTGTATCAAACGTCACAACGTAACTGGGTGACTATAAAGGTGCACTACAGGTATCTCCGAAAGTATCTATTGTTTTATGCGGATCGAGACTGGGATTTGTCACTCCGTGTAAACGGAGAGGTATCTCTGGGCCCACTCGGTAGGACATCATCATATGCGCAATGTGACCAAGGAGTTGATCACGGGATGATGTGTTACAGAACGAGTAAAGTGACTTGCCGGTAACGAGATTGAACAAGGTATCGGTATACCGACGATCGAATCTCGGGCAAGTAACATACCGATAGACAAAGGGAATTGTATACGGGATCGATTGAGTCCTTGACATCGTGGTTCATCCGATGAGATCATCGTGGAACATGTGGGAGCCAACATGGGTATCCAGATCCCGCTGTTGGTTATTGACCGGAGAACATATGAGATGTTTCGAGGGCTGAAATTAGGATTTCAGGCTCGTGCCCACGTCAAGAGGTATAAGACCTCCGACGATTTTCTTAGCCTGCAAACTAAGGAGAGAAGCTCAATTGTTGAGCTTGTGCTCAGATTGTCTGAGTACAACAATCACTTGAATCGAGTGGGAGTTGATCCTCCAGATGAAATAGTGATAGTTTCTCCGAAGTCATTACCACCAAGCTGCTAGAGCTCTGTGATGAACTATAACATATCAGGGATAGATATGATGATCCTTGAAATATTCGCGTTGTTTGACACCGCGAAAGTAGAAATCAAGAAGGAGCATCAATTGTTGATGGTTGGTGAAACCACTAGTTTCAAGAAGGGCAAGGGAACAAAGGGATACTTCATGAAACGGCAATTCAGCTGCTGCTCTAGTGAGGAAACCCAAGGTTGAACCCAAACCCGAGACTAAGTGCTTCTGTAATAAGGGGAACAACCACTGGAGCAGCATTACCCTAGATACTTGGTAGATGAGAAGGCTGGCAAGGTCGATAGAAGTATATTGGATATACATTATGTTAATGTGTACTTTACTAGTACTCCTAGTAGCACCAGGGTATTGGATACCGGTTCGGTTGCTAAGTGTTAGTAACTCGAAATAAAAGCTACGGAATAAACGGAGACTAGCTAAAGGTGAGCTGACGATATATGTTGGAAGTGTTTCCAAGGTTGATATGATCAAGCATCGCACGCTCCCTCTACCACCGAGATTGGTGTTTGCGTTGAGCATAGACATGATTGGATTATGTCTATCGCAATACGGTTATTCATTTAAGGAGAATAATGGTTACTCTATTTTTGAATAATACCTTCAATGGTCTTGCACCTAAAGGAATGGTTTATTGAATCTCGGTCGTAGTGATACTCATTTTCATGCCAAAAGATATAAGATAGTAATGATAGTACCACTTACTTGTGGCACTGCCATGTAAGTCATAATGGTATAAAACGCATGAAGAAGCTCCATGTTGATGGATCTTTGGACTCACTCGCTTTTGAAAAGTTTGAGACATGCGAACCATGTCTATTGGTGTATATGCATGAAGAAACTCCATGCAAATGGATCGTTCGGACTCACTTGATTTTGAATCACTTGAGATATGCAAATCATACCACATGGGCAAGATGACTGAAAAGCCTCATTTTCAGTAAGATGGAACAAGATAGCAACTTGTTGGAAGTAACACATTTTGATGTGTGCAGTCGAATGAGTGCTGAGGCATGCAGTGAATATCATTATGTTCTTACTTCACAGATGATTCGAGTAAATGTTGAGTATATTTACTTGATGAAACACAAGTCTGAATTATTGAATGGTTCAAGTAATTTCAGAGTGAAGTAGCAGATCATTGTGACAAGAGGATAAAATGTCTATGATATGATCATAGAGATGAATATCTGAGTTACGAGTTTTGGCACACAATTAAGACATTGTGGAAATTGTTTCGCAATTAATACCGCCTGGAACACCATAATGTGATGGTGTGTCCGAACATCATAGTTGCACCCTATTGGATATGGTGCGTACCATGATGTCTCTTATCGAATTACCACTATCGTTCATGGGTTAGGCATTAGAGACAACCACATTCACTTTAAATAGGGCACCACATAATTCCGATGAGATGACACCGTATGAATTATGGTTTAGAGAAACCTAAGTTGTCGTTTCTTAAAAGTTTGGGGCTGCGACATTTATATGAAAAAGTTTCAGGTTGATAAGCTCGAACCCAAAGCGGATAAAATGCATCTTCATAGGAAACCCAAAATAGTTGGGTATACCTCCTAATTCAGATCCGAAAGCAATATGGATTGTTTCTAGAATCGGGTCCTTTCTCGAGGAAAAGTTTCTCTCGAAAGAATTGAGTGGGAGGATGGTGGAGACTTGATGAGGTTATTGAACCGTCTCTTCAACTAGTGTGTGACAGGGCACAGGGAGTTGTTCCTGTGGCACCTACACCAATTGAAGTGGAAGCTTATGATATTGATCATGAAACTTCGGATCAAGTCACTCCCAAACCTTGTAGGATGACAAGGATGCGTACTACTTCAGAGTGGTACGTAATCCTGTCTTGAAGGTCATGTTGCTAGACAACAATGAATCTACGAGCTATGGAGAAGCGATGGTGGGCCCGGATTCCGATAAATGGCTTGAGGCCATAAAATCCGAGAAAGGATCCATGTATGAAAACAAAGTGTAGACTTTGGCAGAACGGCTCGATGGTCGTAAGGCTAATGAGTATAGATGGATTTCAAAAGGAAGACGGACAATGATGGTAAATGTCACCATTAAGAAAGCTCGACTTGTCGTTAAGATGTTTTCCGACAAGTTCAAGGAGTTGACTACGATGAGATTTTCTCACTCGTTGCGATGCTAAGAGTCTGTTGGAATTATATTAGCGATTACTGCATTATTTATGAAATCTTGCAGATAGGATGTCAAAACATTGTTTCCTCGACGATTTTAATGAGGAAATGTTGTATGTGATACAACCGGAAGGTTTTGTCAATCCCGAAAGATGCTAATAAGTATGCAAAGCTCCAGCAATCCTTCTAAGGACTGGAGTGAGCATCTCGGAGTTGGAATGTATGCTTTGATGATGATCAAAAATTTTTGGGTTTGTACAAAGTTTGTGAGAAACTTGTATTTCCAAAGAAGTGAGTGGGAGCACTATAGAATTTCTGATGAGTATATGTTGTTGACATATTGTTGATCAGAAATGACGTAGAATTTCTGGAAAGCATATAGGGTTATTTTGAAAGTGTTTTTCAATGGAAAGCCTGGATTAAGCTACTTGAACATTGAGCATCAAGATCTATAAGGATAGATCAAAATGCTTAATAATACTTTCAAATGAGCACATACCTTGACATGATCTTGAAGGTGTTCAAGATGGACCAGTCAAAGAAGGAGTTCTTGCCTGAGTTGTAAGGTACGAAGTTAAGACTTAAAGCTCGACCACGGCAGAATAGAGAGAAAGGACGAAGGTCGTCCCCTATGCTTAAGACGTAGGCTCTTCAGTATGCTATGCTGTGTACCGCACCTGAAGTGTGCCTTGCCATGAGTCAGTCAAGGGGTACAAGAGTGATCCAAGAATGGCTCACAGGACAGCGGTCAAAGTCATCCTTAGTAACTAGTGGACTAAGGAATTTTCTCGATTATGGAGGTGGTAAAAGAGTTCGTCGTAAAGGTTACGACGATGCAAGCTTGACACCTATCCGGATAGCTCTGAGTAGAGAGACCGGATACATATAATGGAGCAATAATTTAGAATAGCTCCAAGTAGAACAGTTGTTTGGAATAGCTCCAAATAGAGCGTGGTAGCTGCATCTAGGAGATGACATAGAGATTTGTAAAGCACACACGGATCTGAAAGGTTCAGACCCGTTGACTAAAACCTCTCTCACAAGCAACATGATCAAACATAAAACTCATTGAGTGTTAATCACATAGTGATGTGAACTAGACTACTGACTCTAGTAAACTCTTGGGTATTAGTCACATGGCGATGTGACCTGTGAGTGTTAATCACATGGCGATGTGAATTATTGACTCTAGTGCAAGTGGGAGACTGTTGGAAATATGCCCTAGAGGCAATAATAAAAGTATTATTATTATATTTCCTTATTCATGATAATTGTCTTTTATTCATGCTATAACTGTATTATCCGGAAATCGTAATACATGTGTGAATACATAGACCACAATATGTCCCTAGTGAGCCTCTAGTTGACTAGCTCGTTGTGATCAACAGATAGTCATGGTTTCCTGGCTATGGACATTGGATGTCGTTGATAACGGGATCACATCATTAGGAGAATGATGTGATGGACAAGACCCAATCCTAAGACTAGCACAAAAGATCGTGTAGTTCATTTGCTAGAGCTTTGCCAATGTCAAGTATCTCTTCCTTCGACCATGAGAGCGTGTAACTCCTGGATACCGTAGGAGTGCTTTGGGTGTATCAAACGTCACAACGTAACTGGGTGACTATAAAGGTGCACTACAGGTATCTCCGAAAGTATCTATTGTTTTATGCGGATCGAGACTGGGATTTGTCACTCCATGTAAACGGAGAGGTATCTCTGGGCCCACTCGGTAGGACATCATCATATGCGCAATGTGACCAAGGAGTTGATCACGGGATGATGTGTTACGGAACGAGTAAAGTGACTTGCCAGTAACGAGATTGAACAAGGTATTGGATACCGACGATCGAATCTCGGGCAAGTAACATACCGATAGACAAAGGGAATTGAATACGGGATTGATTAAGTCCTTGACATCGTGGTTCATCCGATGAGATCATCGTGGAACATGTGGGAGCCATCATGGGTATCCAGATCCCGCTGTTGGTTATTGACCGGAGAACGTCTCGGTCATGTCTACATGTCTCCCGAACCCGTAGGGTCTACATACTTAAGGTTCGATGACGCTAGGGTTATAAAGGAAGTTTGTATGTGGTTACCGAATGTTGTTCGGAGTCCCGGATGAGATCCCGGACGTCACGAGGAGTTCCGGAATGGTCCGGAGGTAAAGATTTATATATGGGAAGTTCTATTTTGGCCACCGGAAAATGTTCGGGATTTTTCGGTATTGTACCGGGAAGGTTCTAGAAGGTTCCGGAGTGGGGCCCGCCTGCATGGGGGGACCCACATGGACGTGGGTAGTGGGGGCAAGGCCCCACACCCCTGGTCAAGGCACACCAAGATCCCCCCTTAGAAGGAATAAGATCATATCCCGAAGGGATAAGATCAAGATCCCTAAAAAGGGGGGATAACAATCGGTGGGGAAGGAAATAATGAGATTTCTTTCCTCCCACCTTGGCCAACGCCCCAATGGACTTGGAGGGCAAGAAACCAGCCCCTCCACCCCTATATATAGTGGGGAGGCGCATGGGAGCTATAGACGAAGTTCTGGTGCAGCCCTCCCCCTCTCACAAGTACTCCTCCTCTCCCGCGGTGCTTGGCGAAGCCCTGCAGGATTGCCACGCTCCTCCACCACCACCACGCCGTTGTGCTGCTGCTGGATGGAGTCTTCCTCATCCTCTCCCTCTCTCCTTGCTGGATCAAGGCGTGGGAGACGTCACCGGGCTGTACGTGTGTTGAACGCGGAGGTGCCGTGCGTTCGGCACTTGATCATTGGTGATTTGAATCACGACGAGTACGACTTCATCAACCCCGTTCACTTGAACGCTTCCGCTTAGCGATCTACAAGGGTATGTAGATGCACTCTCTTTCTACTCGTTGCTGGTCTCTCCATAGATAGATCTTGGTGACACGTAGGAAAATTTTGAATTTCTGCTACGTTCCCCAACAATATGGTCAAGACATGATGAGATATAAGTTGTTGTATAAGATGATCATGTTTTGTTGAAGTTATCGGCAACTGGCAGAAGCCTTATGGTTGTCTCTTTATTGCATAAGATGCAAGCGCCAAATAATTGCTTTACTTTATTGCTATGCGATAGCAATAGTTGCAAGAGCAGTAGTTGGCGAGACGACCATGTGACGACACATTGATATAGATCAAGATGATGGAGATCATGACGATACTTTGGAGTTAGAGATCAAAGGCACAAGATGATGATGGCCATATCATGTCACATATTTTGATTGCATGTGATGTTTATCTTTTATGCATCTTATCTTGCTTTGATTGACGGTAGTATTTTAAGATGATCTCTCGCTAATTATCAAGAAGTGTTCTCCCAGAGTATGCACCGTTGTGAAAGTTCTTCGTGCTGAGACACCACGTGATGATCGGGTGTGATAGGCTCTACATTCAAATACAACGGGTGCAAAACAGTTGCACACGCGGAATACTCAGGTTATACTTGACGAGCCAAGCATATACAGATATGGCCTGGAACACGGAGACCGAAAGGTCGAGCGTGAATCATATAGTAGATATGATCAACATAGTGATGTTCACCAATGAAACTACTCCATCTCACGTGATGATCGGACATGGTTTAGTTGATTTGGATCACGTAATCACTTAGAGGATTAGAGGGATGTCTATCTAAGTGGGAGTTCTTAAGTAATATGATTAATTGAACTTAAATTTATCATGAACTTAGTCCTGGTAGTATTTTGCAAATTATGTTGTAGATCAATAGCTCGCGTTGTTGTTTCCCTGTGTTTATTTTGATATGTTCCTAGAGAAAATTGTGTTGAAAGATGTTAGTAGCAATGATGCGGATTGGATCCGTGATATGAGGTTTATCCTCATTGCTGCACAGAAGAATTATGTCCTTGATGCACCGCTAGGTGACGGACCTATTGCAGGAGCAGATGCAGACGTTATGAACGTTTGGCTAGCTCAATATGATGACTACTTGATAGTTTAGTGCACCATGCTTAATGGCTTAGAATCGGGACTTCAAAGACGTTTTGAACGTCATGGAGCATATGAGATGTTCCAGGAGTTGAAGTTAATATTTCAAGCAAATACCTGAGTTGGGAGATATGAAGTCTCCAACAAGTTCTATAGCTAAAAGATGGAGGAGAATCGCTCAACTAGTGAGCATATGCTCAGATTGTCTGAGTACTACAATCGCTTGAATCAAGTGGGAGTTAATCTTCCAGATAAGATAGTGATTGACAGAATTCTCTAGTCACCATCACCAAGTTAGTAGAACTTCGTGATGAACTATGATATGCAAGGGATAACGGAAACGATTCCCAAGCTCTTCGTAATGCGGAAATTGACGAAGGTAGAAATCGAGAAAAAACATCAAGTGTTGATGGTAGACAAGACCACTAGTTTCAAGAAAAGGGCAGAGGGAAGAAGGGGAACTTCAAGAAGAACAACAAGCAAGTTGCTGCTCAAGTGAAGAAGCCCAAGTCTGGTCCTAAGGCTGAGACTAAGTGTTTCTACTGCAAAGGGACTGGTCACTGGAAGCGGAACTACCCCAAGTGATTGGCAGATAAGAAGGATGGCAAAGTGAACATAAGTATATTTGATATACATGTTATTGATGTGTACTTTACTAGTGTTTATAGCAACCCCTCAGTATTTGATACTAGTTCAGTTGCTAAGATTAGTAACTCGAAACGGGAGTTGCAGAATAAATAGAGACTAGTTAAGGGTGAAGTGACGATGTGTGTTGGAAGTGGTTCCAAGATTGATATGATCATCATCGCACACTCCCTATACTTTCGGGATTAGTGTTGAACCTGAATAAGTGTTATTTGGTGTTTGCCTTAAGCATGAATATGATTTGATCATGTTTATTGTAATACGGTTATTCATTTAAGTAAGGGAATAAATTGTTGTTCTGTTTACATGAATAAAACCTTATATGGTTACACACCCATTGAAAATAGTTCGTTGGATCTTGATCGTAGTGATACACATAATCATAATATTGAAACCAAAAGATGCAAAGTTAATAATGATAGTGCAACTTATTTGTGGCACTACCGTTTAAGTCATATTGGTGTAAAGCGCATGAAGAAACTCCATGCTGATGGGCTTTTGGAATCACTTGATTATGAATCAGTTGATGCTTGCGAACCATGCCTCATGGGCAAGATGACTAAGACTCTGTTCTTCGGAACAATGGAGCGAGCAACAGATTTGTTGGAAATCATACATACTGATGTATGTGGTCCGATAAATATTGAGGCTCGCGACAAGTATCATTATTTTCTGATCTTCACAGATGATTTGAGCAGATATGAGTATATCTACTTGATGAAACATAAGTCTGAAACATTTGAAAAGTTCAAAGAATTTCAGAGTGAAGTGAAAAACCATCGTAATAAGAAAATAAAGTTTCTACGATCTGATCGTAGAGAAGAGTATTTGAGTTACGAGTTTGGCCTTCAGTTTAAAACAATGTGAAATAGTTTCACTACTCACGCCACCTGGAACACCACAATGTAATGGTGTGTCCGAACGTCATAACCGTACTTTATTAGATATGGTGCGATCTATGATGTCTCTTACCGATCTACCACTATCATTTTGGGGTTATGCATTAGAGACAGCTGCATTCACGTTAAAAGGGCACTATCTAAATCTGTTGAGACGACACCGTATGAACTATGGTTTGGCAAGAAACCAAAGTTGTCGTTTCTTAAAGTTTGGGGTTGCGATGCTTATATGAAAAAGTTTCATCCTGATAAGCTCAAACTCAAATCGAAGAAGTGCGTCTTCATAGGATACCCAAAAGAAAATGTTGGGTACACCTTCTATCATAGATCCGAAGGCAAGATATTCGTTGCTTAGAATGGATCCTTTCCAGAGAAGGAGTTTCTGTCGAAAGAAGTGAGTGGGAGGAAAGTAGAACTTGATGAGGTAACTGTACCCGCTCCCTTATTGGAAAGTAGTTCATCACAGAAATCTGTTCCTGTGACTACTACACCAATTAGTGAGGAAGCTAATGATGATGATCATGTAACTTCAGATCAAGTTACTACCAAATCTCGTAGGTAAACCAGAGTGAGATCCACACCAGAGTGGTACGGTAATCCTATTCTGGAAGTCATGTTACTAGACCATGAAGAACTTGTGAACTATGAGGAAGCGATGATGAGCCCAGATTCCGCGAAATGGTTTGAGGCCATGAAATCTGAGATATGATCCATGTATGAGAACAAAGTATGGACTTTGATGGATTTGCCCGATGATCGGCAAGCCATAGAAAATAAATGGATCTTCAAGAGGAAGACGGACGCTGATAGTAGTGTTACTATCTACAAAGCTAGAATTGTCACAAAAGGTTTTCGACAAGTTCAAGGTGTTGACTACGATGAGATTTTCTCACTCGTATCTATGCTTAAGTCTGTCCGAATCATGTTAGCAATTGCCGCATTTTATGAAATCTGGCAAATGGATAAACAAAACTGCATTCCTTAATGGATTTACTAAAGAAGAGTTGTATACGATGCAACTAGAAGGTTTTGTCGATCCTAAAGGTGTTAACTAAATATGCAAGCTCCAGCGATCCATCTATGGACTGGTGCAAGAATCTCGAAGTTGGAATATACGCTTTGATAAGTTGATCAAAGCATATAGTTTTATACAGACTTGCGGTGAAGCCTGTATTTACAAGAAAGTGAGTGGGAGCACTACATCATTTCTGATAAGTATATGTGTATGACATATTGTTGATCGGAAATAATGTAGAAATATTCTGCAAAGCATAAAGGAGTGTTTGAAAGGAGTTTTTCAAAGAAAGACCTCGGTAAAGCTGCTTACATATTGAGCATCAAGATCTATAGAGATAGATCAAGACGCTTGATAAGTTTTTTCAATGAGTACATACCTTGACAAGATTTTGAAGTAGTTCAAAATGGAACAGTCAAAGAAAGAGTTTTTGCCTGTGTTGCAAGGTGTGAAATTGAGTAAGACTCAAAGCCCGACCACGGCAGAAGATAGAAATAGAATGAAAGTCATTCCCTATGCCTCAGCCATAGGTTCTATAAAGTATGCCATGCTGTGTACCAGATCTATTGTATACCCTATACTGTGTTAAGCAAGGGAGTACAATAGTGATCTAGGAGTAGATCACTGGACAGCGGTCAAAATTATCCTTAGTGGAATAAGGAAATATTTCTCAATTATGGAGGTGACAAAAAGGTTCGTCGTAAAAAGTTACGTCAATGCAAGCTTTGACACTGATCCAGATGACTCTAAGTCTCAATCTGGATACATATTGAATGTGGGAGCAATTAGCTAGAAGTAGCTCCATGGAGAGCATTGTTGACATAGAAATTTGCAAAATACATGCGGATCTGAATGTGGCAGACCCGTTGACTAAACTTCTCTCACAAGCAAAACAAGATCACTTTTTGGGTCTTAATCACATAGCGATGTGAACTAGATTATTGAATCTAGTAAACCCTTTGGGTGTTAGTCACATGGAGATGTGAACCAATCACATAAAGATGTGAACTATTGATGTTAAATCACATGGCGATGTGATCTAGATTATTGACTCTAGTGCAAGTGGGAGACTGAAGGAAATATGCCCTAGAGGCAATAATAAAGTTATTATTTATTTTCTTATATCATGATAAATGTTTATTATTCATGCTAGAATTGTATTAACCGGAAACATAATACATGTGTGAATACATAGACAAACAGAGTGTCACTAGTATGCCTCTACTTGACTAGCTCGTTAATCAAAGATGGTTATGTTTCCTAACCATGGACAAAGAGTTGTTATTTGATTAATGGGATCACATCATTAGTTGAATGATCTGATTGACATGACCCATTCCATTAGCTTAGCACCCGATCGTTTAGTATGTTGCTATTGCTTTCTTCATGACTTATACATGTTCCTATGACTATGAGATTATGCAACTCCCGTTTGCCGGAGGAACACTTTGTGTGCTACCAAACGTCACAACGTAAATGGGTGATTATAAATGTGCTCTACAGGTGTCTCCAAAGGTACATGTTGGGTTGGCGTATTTCGAGATTAGCATTTGTCACTCCGATTGTCGGAGAGGTATCTCTGGGCCCTCTCGGTAATACACATCACGTAAGCCTTGCAAGCATTGCAACTAATGAGTTAGTTGTGAGATGATGTATTACGGAACGAGTAAAGAGACTTGCCGGTAACGAGATTGAACTAGGTATTGAGATACCGACGATCGAATCTCGGGCAAGTAACATACCGATGACAAAGGGAATAACGTATGTTGTTATGCGGTCTGACCGATAAAGATCTTCGTAGAATATGTAGGAGCCAATATGAGCATCCATGTTCCGCTATTGGTTATTGACCGGAGACGTTTCTCGGTCATGTCTACATTGTTCTCGAACCGTAGGGTCCGCACGCTTAAGGTTTCGATGACAGTTATATTATGAGTTTATGAGTTTTGATGTACCGAAGGAGTTCGGAGTCCCAGATGAGATCAGGGACATGACGAGGAGTCTCGAAATGGTCGAGACGTAAAGATCGATATATTGGACGACTATATTCGGACATCGGAAAGGTTCCGAGTGATTCGGGTATTTGTCGGAGTACCGGGTAGTTACGGGAGAAGCAATGGGCCTTGATGGGCTTTAGTGGGAAGAGGAGAAAGGGCCAAGGGGCTGCTGCGCCCCCCTCCCCTCTAGTCCGAATTGGACTAGGGAAAAGGGGGCCGGCCACCTTTCCTTCTCCTCCACTTCCTTCTCCCTTCCTCCCCTCTTGATGGACTCCTACTAGGACTTGGAGTCCTAGTAGGACTCCACATCCTGGACGCACCAAGTGCCTTGGCCGGCCTCCTCCTCCTCCATCCTTTATATACTGAGGCAAGGGGCACCCCATGAACACAAGTTGATCTTCGTGATCGTTCCTTAGCCGTGTGCGGTGCCCCCCTCCACCATATTCCACCTCGGTCATATTGTAGCGGTACTTAGGCGAAGCCCTGCGACGGTAGAACATCAAGATTGTCACCACGCCGTCGTGCTGACGGAACTCCTCCCCGACGCTTTGCTAGATCGGAGCCCGGGGATCGTCATCGAGCTGAACGTGTGCCAAGAACTCGGAGGTGCCGGAGTAACGGTGCTTGGATCGGTCGGATCGTGAAGACGTACGACTACATCAACCGCGTTGTCACAACGCTTCCGCTGTTGGTCTACAAGGGTACGTAGATCACACTCTCCCCTCTCGTTGCTATGCATCACCATGATCTTGCGTGTGCGTAGGAATTTTTTTGAAATTACTACGTTCCCCAACAGGTAGGTGCTCTCTTTGCGAGCCGTTAGTCTCATCGAACCGCACATCTACAGTTTCAACAACTTTGTGAAGAATGTTGTTGAAGACTCTGTAGGTGTGCGAATCCTTTCCGTAACCAAGCATAAAACCTTCCTGTGCTTTCGGTGCAAATTTTGAGTTGTGATGAGGATCTATAATACAACATTTAGCACTGAAGACTTTGAAATAACTTACATTGGGTTTCTTATCAGTGAGGAGTTCATAGGCAGTCTTTTTGAAGAATTTGTGAAGATATACTCTGTTGATGATGTGGCAGGCAGTATCAATTGCCTCAGTCCAGAAACAACGAGGCGTTTTGTATTCATCAAGCATAGTGCGAGCCATCTCAGCAAGAGTCTTGTTCTTGCGCTCCATGACGCCATTCTGCTGAGGAGTGTAAGGAGCAGATAACTCATGAGTAATACCAAGTTCATCAAGATAGTCATCGAGACCAGAATTCTTGAACTCAGTGCCATTGTCACTTCTGATGTGCTTGATCTTCACACCAAAGTTGGTTGAATCCCTCGAGGAAAATCGTTTGAAGACTTCCTGCACTTCATGTTTGTAAGTAACAAGGTGTACCCATGTGTAGCGAGAATAATCATCAACAATAACAAAGCCATATTGAGATGCTTCATTTGAAATAGCAGAATAATGATTAGGACCAAAGAGATCCATGTGAAGCAATTCAAATGGGCGAGTGGTGGTCATGATAGTCTTCGCTGGATGCTTGGCCTTGGGCATCTTCCCAGCTTCACAGGCTCCGCATAGGTGATCCTTGAGGAATTTGACATTCTCGATGCCAATGACATGCTTCTTCTTCGCAAGCATGTGCAAATTCCTCATGCCTACATGACCAAGTCGTCGATGCCAGAGCCAGCCTTCTGAAGCTTTTGCAAGTAAGCACATGGCTGGTTGTGGTCCTGTACAGAAATCAACAATATACAGGTCTCCTCTCCTAAAGCCTTCGAAGACTTTGGAATTGTCAGCAAAGATGATATGCTTCAGATGCGACGGAGATAATGGAGCATCCATCAATAGATTCTTGTCACCAGTCATGTGGTTTGTACATCCACTATCGAGGACCCACTCAGTGGCTTTGGGTTGATCATCCTACAGATGAATTAGTGCAGCTTACAAACTCATATACTCCATCAGTGAAGAATATGACATCAATTCATCAGATCAATTTCATCAAGTAAAAGAACTAATAACGCAATATGAGGACGTGAGAAATGAAAGTTCATTTCTTCATGGTTAGCCTGCGTCCTTTCAGGCATGCTCAGGTCTCCAGCAAATTCTTCAGACGATTATGTGCATCTAGAGACCTGACCCTGCAGAAGAGATTAGTTCCTTTTCTTCACCATCCACATCTGAAGGGGTGGCAAAGAGTTCATCATTCTGCCAGCTCCATACGAGAAGGATGGCATAGAAGCCAGTCCATTTCATTTCACATAAGAGGGGTTAGAGTAAGCATAAGAGTATGCAGAGAAATTCTTCGAGGACTTATGGACATAATGATTTGAAGAATAATGCATATATCCATAATCCTTAGATCTTCCCCGCGAAACAGACGGGTTAGCACGATGATGTTCATATGAGGACTTTGATCCATATGAGGAATTTGGTACGTATGAGGAATTTGATCTGGGGTTCCTATTCTTCACAGGTGGTGTCATGATGACATTCACCTGAAGATTTTCAAGACATCTTTTGGGAACCCAGATTTTCTGCATAGGGGAGCTGTTCCTGCAGTTAGTGCCAACATATCTAGCAAATACTTCACCATTCTGATTTTTGAATAGCTTATAGTTGGAGTCAATTGACTCATCATCATAATGAAGAGATTCACATGCAAATCCAGATAAGTTAGATGGATCAACTGGAGGTCCCTTTGCAGCAACCCATGTAGTTTTGGGGTACTGCTCAGGCTTCCAATATGTACCATCAGCATTGAGTTTCCTCTCAAAGGCGATACCCTCTTTCCTAGGGTTCCTGTTGAGGATCTGCTTTTTAAGCACATCACAAAGAGCCTGATGCCCTTTGAGGCTTTTGTACATGCCTGTCATGTACAATTCCTTCAGCCCTGCATTGTCAGTGATACTAGCAATGTCCTCAGATGAGGAATTAGTGATAGCAGAGGCATGTGAAGAATTTGAAACATTAGCAGCATTTGAACATTCAGGTGAAGAATTAGCAGATTCACGTTCAATGCACTTCAAGCATGGTGGAACAAATTCTTCCTGAGAAGCGCTGATTTGTTGAGCAAGTAATGAATCGCGCTCCTTCTGAAGATCTTCATAACTCACTCTTAGCTTCTCAAGGTCTTGCTTTCGTTGAAGAAATTCATAAGAAAGCTTCTCATGATCCGATAAGAGAGTGTTATGATGACTTTGAAGTTTGTCAAGCTTGGACTGAAGTCTCTGAAGACTTTCAGTCAACGTTTCAGTGCGATCCATTTCTTCACCCAACATATCATCACTTTTATTTAGCATGTTTTGAACCTTTCTAAAGCCCTTTGTTGTTTTATAGCAATCTTAGCAAGTTTAGAATAGCTAGGCTTAAGATTTTCATCAGATTCATTCTCACTTGATTCAGAGGAGGTATATTTGAGTACCTTGGCACCCTTTGCCATGAAGCAATAGGTGGGAGCGTAGTCATCATCGCCTTCATCAGCCTTGTTGGTGAGGTCATTTTCTTCAGTGTTGAAGATAGATTTGCTGACGAATGCAGTAGCGAGAGCAAGGCTCGCCACTCCGGATTTGGACTCCTCAGATGACTCCTCTTCCTCATTTTCTTCAGATTCAGCCTCAGAGTCCATTTCCTTGCCAATGAATGCCCTGGCCTTCTTGGAGATGCTCTTCTTGTGATATGAAGGCTTGGAGGATTTTGATGATGAGGATTTTGTGGATTTCTTCTTTTTCTTCGTATCATCAGAACTGTAATCCTTGTATTTCTTCTTCTTTGATTCCTTTTCCCACTAAGGACAATCTTGAATGAAATGTCCAGGTTTCTTGCATTTGTCACAGAGCCTCTTCTTGTAGTCACTGGATGAGGAATCATTGCTCCTTGAGGATCTTCCAAGGCGACCACGTCTTGAGAACTTTTGGAACTTCTTCACGAGCAGAGCCAGATCATGGCTCAGTTCTTTAGGATCACCAAGGCTGCTACCAGAGTCTTCATCTTCGGGCTCAGATACTGCCTTGGCCTTCAGTGCATGGGTTCTGCAAGAGCTTGAACCATAGAGATCTCTCTTGTCAGCAAGTTGGAACTCATGAGTATTTAGCCTCTTGAGAATATCAGCAGGATCAAGTGACTTGTAATCAGCACATTCTTGTATCATCAATGCCAGAGTGTCAAATGAGGAATCAAGCGATCTCAGCAATTTCTTCACCACCTCATGGTCAGTGATGTCAGTGGCACCAAGTGCTTGAAGCTCATTTGAGATGTCAGTGAGGCGATCGAAGGTTGGTTGAACATTTTCATTGTCGAGTCTTTTGAAGCGGTTGAAGAGATTGCGAAGAACATCAACTCGAGAGTCACGCTGAGTTGAGACTCCTTCATTCACTTTGGACAACCTGTCCCAGATAAGCTTCGTTGTTTCCAAAGCACTCACTCTGCCATACTGTCCTTTGCTCAGATGGCCACATATGATATTCTTCGCTTGAGAGTCGAGTTGCTTGAATCTCTTCACATCGGCAGCATTCAGAGAAGGTGTGACTGAGGGAACACCATTTTCCACAACATACCAGAGATCGTTATCAATTGCTTCAAGATGCATTCACATCTTATTCTTCCAGTAGGGGTAGTCCGTCCCATCGAAGGTAGGACACCCAACAGAGACCTTAATCATACCTGCGGTCGACATAACTAAAACTCCAGGCGGTTAAACCAAAATCACACAAAACAAGAGAGTACCTTGCTCTGATACCAATTGAAAGTGTGTTATATCGACTAGAGGGGGGTGAATAGGCGATTTTTACGAAATTCTTCACTGAGGAATTTGCTAGTGAGGAAATTCCTTAGCGAAGAACTACTAGCAGCGGAATAAGTACTCAAAAGTAAACATAACAGAATACAAGCATAGTCATCATGATGAAATGAAGACAGGCACAGAGTACAAGAAGCGTAATCACAGGATAACACAGGATGAAGACAAACAGATTGAAGAAATTGAACTGAGGAAATTGAGAAAGTCTTCAGTAAAAGTCTTCAAACACAGATATGAACAAACACACATCACAGTTATGAGGAAATGAAAGAGTTGAGGAAATAGAACCAGTAAGCTCGGTGAAGACAATGATTTGGTAGACCAGTTCCAACTGCTGTCTCAGTTGTACGTCTGGTTGGAGCGGCTGAGTATTTAAACTCGAGGACACACAGTCCCGGACACCCAGTCAAGGACACTTAGTCCAAGACACCCAGTCCTCACCGTATTCTCCTTGAACTAAGGTCACACAGACCTCGTCCAATCACTCGTGGTAAGTCTTCAGGCAACTTCCAAACCTTCACAAACTTGGTCACTCGGCAATCCACAATTCCTCTTGGATGCTCTAGACCATGACGCCTAACCGTCTGGAAGAAGCACAGTCTTCAAAGGTAACAAGCGTCGGATCCACTCAGGATCAATCTCTTTAGTGATGCTCAATCACTTGGGGTTTGTAGGTGTTTGGGTTTTGGGTTTTTGGTTTTTCCTCACTTGATGATTTTCGCTCAAAGTCCTCGGAGGATGGGTTGCTCTCAAATGACAAGTGTCAGTTTCTCTCGGAGCAGCCAACCAGCTAGTGGTTGTAGGGGGCGGCTATTTATAGCCTAGTGAGCAGCTCGACATGATAAGACATAAATGCCCTTCAATGAAATGACCGTTAGGTGGATAGATATTTTGGGACAGTTGGCGCATAGCACAGCAACGGTGGGAATTTTGAGTAGAAAAATCCTCAGGGCTATCATGTTCCTCACTGTGTAGGCAATCCGCACTGGCGAAATCCTAACTCCTCAGTCATGATAGATTCCTCAGAGACCAGAAGAACTTTGTCTGCGTCACTGAAGAAATTGACCGATCTGTAAGAGATTTCCAATGGCTTCACTCGAAGGGATTGGTAGGTGTAGGATTTTGAGTTGAACATCACATGGAAATTTTTCCTTAGTATTTCCTCGACCCCCTTTAACAGTACGGTGTTTCCTATGACTCAAGAAAGGGAAAATGAAACTAGGAAAACAAAAATCTTCTCGCTTCATGTTCCTCGAAAGAATACCAAGTCTTCAAGGTCACACCAATTTCTTCACTTTCAAAGTCTTCAGAAAGTCTTCAGAATACCAAAGTCTTCAGTCGAAGATATTCATTTTTAGGGGTCGACTTTTCCTGTAAATATGAAACTCCTCATAGACTTATAGACCTGTGTACACTCACACACGCATTAGTCCCTTAACCTATAAGTCTTCAATACACCAAATTCACTAAGGGGCACTAAATGCACTCACAGTGCCACAAGTCAATGAAGTCGTTTGGGTCCAGCATCAATGGCACATTACTGCCTTTGGCTCTAGCGGCCCTGTGTTGCCTATCTCTAATGCTTTCAGCGAGTTCTTCATCATCAGCTTCGTCGTCATCGGACGGTACTTGGAAGGCGACCTGCTTCTTTTGAGGACTTGGTCTAGTGCCTCGTCCTGCAGTGGCCTTGGTCTTCTGCAGAGTGGGGCCAGTTGAAGACTGCAAAGGATCTAATGAACTTGGAGAGGCTCCTGAGGCAATAGATATGCCTGTTGTCCTTTGGCACGAGGCGAGATGCACATGTGCTGAGGACTTTGAAGGAGGAGCTGAGGATTTTGAAGGAGCTGGTGCGGCTTAAGGAATTGGCCGTGAGGGCTTAGCAGAAGTTGGCCGTGCGGGATTAGCAGAAGTTGGCCGTGAGGGCATTGTAGAGGAGTTTGGCTGTGAGGGCATTGAAGAAGAAGGAGCACTGGGCTTATGTGCAGGCTTCTTAGGCATGGCCTTCTTCGGCTTGCTAGCAGAGGCCTCAGCAGTGGCAGCAGCAGCAGCAAAGGCTTTATTGAATTTCCTCACTGTTTCTTTTGCTACGCTGGCCAACTTAGCTTGACGCTTGCCCCATTCATCAAGATAGTCCTCACCGCGCTTGAGGCTAGTGGGATCAGCTTCTTGGCCAGGTGCCAATGGAGGTCTTGGGCAAGGAGGGTGAAGAGCGAATTTCTTCATATATTTTGAAGTGACATAGCGATATTCCCTCCATTCCCGTGCCCATCTCCTCTCTATCCTTTATATGCGCACCTTGCGCTGATTTTTGTCCTCCTTTCCATGTGTGGCCTCATCAGGAGTGCAATAATCCTCATAGACATCCTCAGGGATTTCAAACGCATTGTTGACCTCCAGTCTCTTGCCTGCCTTCTGAGGTTTCTTACCATCTGCCATTTTCTTCAGCTGAGGGTTTTGAACTATTGAGTTCTCTGAAGAGGTATGCAACTTTTCTTCGAGGAACGCTGGAGATGAGTTAAGTTGATGAGAACCTAGAGATTCAGCAACGGACATGAGTACCTGTGAACAGAGTATAGGTGCGAAGAATTTGGAGAGGTCATATGCGTTCTCAGAAGTTTTTGCAAAAAGAACAAGTTTGAGGAATTTGATCGGATAAGTCTTGAGGAATTTCACTAAGCGTTCTTTGACTTAGGTTCCAGAGTTGTACAGATTTGAAAATCCACACAATTGAGGAATCTTGAAGAAAAATTGTGCTTAGAGAAACAGATCAAGAGTAGATGATATGTGAGGTGTTTAGTGTGTGAAGAGTTGATGAATCAACACCTTTTGAAGATTTGAAGAAAACGTCAGAATCAACAAGGGTAGTAAAAGTAAATTTTAATTTACCCTTGACGGAGAACACGACGAACTGTGGAGTGTAGATTTGAAGCTCGTCGGTTCAGATCTTCCACGCCCTAACTTGGCTGAGGAAGACAACTACGGTGGCGGCGGAGTGAAGAAATCCACGGCCGGCGTGAGTACGGCGGCGACGAGGTCGAGGCAGTGAAGCTCTTCCTCACCGGTGACGATGGAAGTAGCGTCGGCGCTAGGGTTTGAAAGCTCGAGCGAGGGACTGAGGTCGAGCGGAGTAAAAACGAGGTGAGGAAGGGGGAGGGGTATTTATAGTCGAAGTGAAAAACTACTCGCCCGAGGAAATTGGACAAACATTCCCCTGACCCTTCTCATTCGCGTGACATGTCTCACCCACGTACTGAGAGGTGACAATCGTGTGCGATGTTGGGTGAATAGGATAATATATCGTGGAAGCGGAGCGGTTTGAGCGGCAAAGGCCAAAAATTCAGATAAGATAAGTTTAAAGTTCCGTTCGCAAATTGTTCAAAAAAAGTTTCGTTCGCAATTTCTTCAGCTGACAAGGACACGGTGAAGATTTTGAACGAGTTTCAAATAGAACACACATGAAGAATTTGTGAATAGACAAGGTTGAGTTTAGCATAGAGGGGGAAAGGGTCTGCTACCTCTTGAGCACTACGTTGGTTTTCCCCGAAGAGGAAGGGATGATGCAGCAAAGTAGCGTAAGTATTTCCCTTAGTTTTTGAGAACCAAGGTATCAATCCAGTAGGAGGCTACGCGCGAGTCCCTCGTACCCGCACAAAGCAAATAAATCCTCGCAACCAACGCGATAAGGGGTTGTCAATCCCTACACGGCCACCAACGAGAGTGAGATCTAATAGATATGATAAGATAATATTTTTGGTATTTTTATGATAAAGATGCAAAGTAAAATAAAATCAAAGGAAACAACTAAGTATTGGAAGATTAATATGATGAAGATAGAACCGGGGGCCATAGGTTTCACTAGTGGCTTCTCTTAAGAGCATAGGTATTCTACGGTGGGTGAACAAATTACTGTTGAGCAATTGACATAATTGAGCATAGTTATGAGAATATCTAGGTATGATCATGTATATAGGCATCATGTCCGAGACAAGTAGACTGACTCCTGCCTGCATCTACTACTATTACTCCACTCATTGACCGCTATCCAGCATGCATATAGAGTATTAAGTTCATGAAAATAGAGTAACGCCTTAAGCAAGATGACATGATGTAGAGGGATAAACTCATGCAATATGATGAAAACCCCATCTTGTTATCCTTGATGGCAACAATACAATACATGCCTTGCTGCCCCTACTGTCACTGGGAAAGGACACCGCAAGATTGAACCCAAAGCTAAGCACTTCTCTCATTGCAAGAAAGATCAATCTAGTAGGCCAAACCAAACTGATAATTCGAAGAGACTTGCAAAGATAACCAATCATACATAAAAGAATTCAGAGAAGATTCAAATATTGTTCATAGATAGACTTGATCATAAACCCACAATTCATCGGTCTCAACAAACACACCGCAAAAAGAAGATTACATCGAATAGTTCTCCACAAGAGAGGGGAGAACATTGTATTGAGATCCAAAAAGAGAGAAGAAGCCATCTAGCTAATAACTATGGACCCGTAGGTCTGAGGTGAACTACTCACACTTCATCGGAGGGGCTATGGTGTTGATGTAGAAGCCCTCCGTGATGGATACCCCCTCCGGCGGAGCTCCGGAACAGGCCCCAAGATGGGATCTCGTGGATACAGAAAGTTGTGGCGGTGGTATTAGGGTTTTGGCTCCTTATCTGATCGTTTGGGGGTACGTAGGTATATATATAGGAGGAAGGAGTACGTCGGTGGAGCAACAGGGGGCCCACGAGGGTGGAGGGCGTGCCTGGGGGATTAGGCGCGCCCCCTACCTTGTGGCCTCCTCCCTTGTTTCTTGACGTAGGGTCAAAGTCCCTTGGATCATGTTCGGTGAGAAAATCACGTTCCCGAAGGTTTCATTCCATTTGGACTCCGTTTGATATTCCTTTTCTTCGAAACCCTGAAATAGGCAAAAACTAGCGATTCTGGGCTGGGCCTCCGGTTAATAGGTTAGTCCCAAAAATAATATAAAAGTGGATAATAAAGCCCAATAATGTCCAAAACAGTAGATAATATAGCATGGAGCAATCAAAAATTATAGATATGTTGGAGACGTATCAAGCATCCCAAGCTTAATTCTTGCTCGTCCTCGAGTAGGTAAATGATAAAAACAGAATTTTTGATGCGGAGTGCTACTTGGCATAATTTTAATGTAATTCTTCTTAATTGTGGTATGAATATTCAGATCCGAAAGATTCAAGACAAGAGTTCATATTGACACAAAAATAATAATACTTCAAGCATACTAACAAAGCAATTATGTCTTCTCAAAATAACATGGCTGAAAGTGCGTTATATCAACTAGAGGGGGGGTGAATAGGCGATTTTTATGAAAGTCTTCAAAACGTGGGAATTATGAAGACAAACAACGAAGATTTTTCCTATTACTATGCAACGGAAGTTAGATTACACTAGGCAAGCCATGGTCAAGTATTCAATAGAGTGAAAGCACAAAGACAAACAGCTGCAGTGTAATAAGGATTAGGTAGGAAGAAGTTATGAAGCCAAACAGATCATACATTCACGTTGTGAAGACAAAAGATAGAGCAAGCATGCAATGGCTTCACAATGAGTAACAGTAAGAAAAAAAAAGTGAAGATGAAACCGGTGACTCGTTGAAGACAATGATGTGTTGGACCAGTTCCAGTTGCTATGTCAACTGTACGTCTGGTTGGAGCGGCTAGGTATTTAAACCTTAGGACACACAGTCCCGGACACCCAGTCCTGAACTCGCAGCTCAGGACACCAAGTCCTCACCGTATTCTCCTTGAGCTAAGGTCACATAGTCCTCGCCCAATCACTCTGGTAAGTCTTCAAGGTAGACTCCCAAACCTTCACAGACTTTGTTCACTGGCAATCCACAATGTCTCTTGGATGCTCTGAACGCGACGCCTAACCGTCTGGAGGATTCACAGTCCTCAAGTGTAATAAGTCTTCAGATCACACAGACAAGAAGACTTAAGTGATGCCCAATGTTCTCTGGCTCTGGGTGGTTAGGGCTTTTCTCCTCGCTAGGAATTTTCTCTCAAAGGCTTCGAGGTGGGTTGCTCTCAAACGACAAAAGCCGTGCACTGAAATCTGAGCAGCCAACCGTTTATGGTTGTAGGGGGTGGGCTATTTATAGCCACTTGGCAACCCGACCTAATTTGTCCAAAATGACCCTGGGTCACTAAGGAACTGACACGTGTCTCAACGGTCAGATTTCAAACTCTCATGGCAACTTTACTTGGGCTACAAGCAAAGCTGACTTGTCCGGCTCTGGACAAGATTCGCTCTCATTGTCTTCACTCGAAGACATAGGTTTTTTTGGTTTAGGCATCACTTCAGTCATTCTGACGGGTTCTCCTGGACCCCACTTAACAGTACGGTGGTTCCTATGACTCAACACAAAAGAAAAAGAACTACGAAAGATCTAAGTCTTCGAGCTCCATAGGCTTCATAACATGTCTTCTTTTGTCATAGTCTTCAATGTGAATATCTTCATATACCACCTTTGGCTTCAATGTCTTCATACATTTTTAGGGGCCATCTCTGGTAGTAAAACCAAATCAATGAGGGACTTCTACCTGTGTTATCCTGCAATTCTCACAAACACATTAGTCCCTCAACTAGGTTTGTCGTCAATACTCCAAAACCAACTAGGGGTGGCACTAGATGCACTTACAATCTCCCCCTTTTTGGTGATTGATGACAAACTAGTTGAAGTTTTCAACGGGGAATATAGTCTGTGAAATTGTAAAGGATAAGGAATTGTCTTCATAAGTTTCAAGGGCTCCCCCTGAAGATGTGCATATAAGTTAATTTGCTTTTGGAATGCAAATGCACATGGCAGGTTGTACTTGTGGAGTTCCAATTCAGCTTATGATGACAATCCACTATGCATGTGAAAGTATATGAAGATAATGACATGCATAATGGAAAATGGACGTCTGCAGAATGAGATAAGTGCGGAATTTATCGTCGCACATGCGGAATTTATCTTTGCAAACAGGGTGGCAAGTAGCAGACGACCATCGAGTTTTAGTGTTACAACTCAAAGAACCAAATGAAGCAAAAACGAGAGTTGTAAGCACGAAGCAAAATATAGCAAAACATAAGGCACCCGCCCATATGGACCCGCTTGAAGACTATCAACCCATATGCTTCTCCCCCTTTTGTCAGCAAGGACCAAAAAGGTTTGAAGACATAGAGTGTCTACTCGTTTCCAGGAGCAGCAGGGTCGTCGGAGGTGTTTGGCGGTGCAGAAGAGCTTGGAGGTGCTGAAGCAGGTGGCGGTGATGTAGCATCGTCTTCTTCATCAATGATTCTGGCAGTGACTATGGCAGCAGATGAAGAAAACTCAGAGTCTTCAAGTGATGGTGTGTTGCGCATCACAGCCCTTCTAGGAGGTGTGGTGTCAAACTTGAATCTCTCAGTGAAGCCATCCTCTTCAAGTTCAACTTCAGTACACATCATTGATAGCCCTTTCCATGTACGAAGACAGGTTTCATGAGTGACGAAAGCATTCTTGGTGGCAAGATTTCAAAGACGATTAACATCCACCAAGAGGCTTTTCATCTGACGCTTTAGCCAGTCGTGATGCCTATCTTGTTTTTGATGAAGGGCCACAAGAAGCTCTCGGTTATTGAGAACACGAGCGCGCTTCTTGGGTCTGGAAGCAGTTGCACTATCAGTGGCTTCAGTTGAAGCAGGGTGTGGCGCACGTGTAGTGCCAGCCAAAGGATACACCCTGGAGATGGCTTCAACACCTTCATCGTTTTGAGTGAAGCTCTGGTGTTCTGCATTCTGAAGACTCAAAGGTTGCTTGGCAGGCTCAGGATATATATCTTCAGTAGAGGTATCCACATCTGGCAAGAAGATCCGATGGTTGCGGGCTGAGGGCTAATATGAGATCGCAGAGTGAAGCTTGATCAGTCTCATTACCCAAGGAGCATAGAACTTTAAACCAAACAGATCTGAGTCTGATGCAGCGAGTTGGCGTATGAAGAAATCCTGTGCGTTGAAGCATTTGCCATGAAGGATACATAATATCAGAGTCTTCATTGCACCCTTGATCTTGGCATTTGGAGAGTGCCCTTTAATAGGACAGAGAGTCCGCCGGATAATGTGATAGATGGTTCTGGGCAGGTACTCAAAGTCTTCAACGAAGAACTCTGTTGGATAAGGAGCATCATGGGGCAATGGCTTCATCATGGAGAGCATCTGACTCATATTTGGTTCAGGCCTCTGGAATATGCTCTCAAGAGCTTCAGTGTGTAGTGGACAGCCTTCCTCGAAGAGTTCGCCAGGAGTGGGCAGGCCGGTGAGCTCAATGATATCGAATGCATTGGCTTCGTGATGGACATTGCCGGTCATCCACTCCAGGGCCCAAGTCTTCGGATCTCTGTTGTATCCTTTGATGTGTAGGGTGGCATAGAATTGCAACAGAAGCTCTTCATTCCAGTGCTCTTCATCAGTTATAAACTGCAGCAGACCCACTTGCTTGAAGCAATCGAGCGCTTCCTCTAAGCAGGGCAGACCAGCAATGGCTTCAACATCAAGGCGCTTGTGCGGGAAGATGCGACCTTGGTTGTATAGGATGCATGAATAGTAGCTGCGCTGAGGATAGCTCCAGAACCTATCTGATGAAATCCTTTCCCTTGAATAGGGGTTCTTGGAGCTGTTGAAGAACGTATTGTCTGCCTTGAAGCTATTGATGTCAAAGGAGCCAGGTGCTGATGCAGGACCTGGGAACCTTGGCAGCCTTGGGACTGGCTTCTGTACATGAGGCCTGTGCTCAACATGGTAATCAAATTGAGGACCTGCAGCAGACTCAGGAACAGAAGTGTCTGGATCAGTAGCTTCGTTGTCTGCTGAAGCTTTTGGTGGGGAGGGCTCAACATTGGCTTCAGTGTTGGTTGTGGCAGCCTCAACATTTTCAGCCTCTGCTTGACTAGCTGGAGGGTCAGTCACAAGCACGTTCTCCTGGAGAACTGCTTCTTGGTGGAGCATAGGAGTAGGCTCTTGTGGTGCATCTTCTGCGGCTGATGCAGCCGGAATGTCTTCAGCATAGACTTGAGGCCTTGGACCTTTGCGAAGCCTGCGGAATGCAGACGGCGCCTGTGGGGTTGCAGTGGGCTGGGCCTCATTGTCTTCTTCCTCTTGAGGGCAATCCGCCCATGACGCATCTTGTGCAATTGGCGTCAGAGGACGACCAATGCTGATGAGCTCGCTTTGTTCATACTGAGGAAGGGCTGCATCATCTTGTACATTGTCCTGATGACCAATGTCTTCAGCGGCAATGGGGTTGGCTGCTGGTATGTCTTCAGCTTCAGGAGCCTCTGTGGAAGCAGGCTCATGAACTGTCAGTTATCGTTCTGCGTTGGGGTGAACCATAGAGATAGGTTCAACTATCGAGGGCTCTGTGGGAGCAGCCCGAGATTTCTTGATCTTTCGCTTCTTCTTGCTGGGGGCAGTAGGAGAGGCTTCAGAGCTTTTCCTCTTCCTGGCTTCAGCCTCAGCAGTTCTTGTCTTCTTGAGCTCTGAAGCTGTTGACCGGCTCTTTGGCTTCGAGCCAGTCGTTGCAGTTGGGAAGACAATTGGAACTGCTTCTTGCCTAGGTGCCTCTGGTTCAGCCATAGCAGGCTTCTTCTTCTTCTTCGCGGCCATCTTGGGGTTGATGCCAGGATGCCCAAGTGCCTTGCGCTTCTCAGCCTCATTATAGGCTTGTACACATCTTTCAGCCAGAGACTTCATCCGCTCACATGAGCCCTGAGCTTCTGCACGCTTCTTCAGAAAATTTTCCTTGAGCTCATGCAACATGGTCTTGAAGCTCTTCACTTCTTGCACGTTGAGCTTGGCCATATTCTTCTTGAACTGAGCCTTTTCATGATCAATTTTCTGCTTCAGTTCAACAATGCGCTGGGCAATGGCAAGTTCTGAAGCAATTGCGCCTTGAAAGGCGACGCTGAGGCCAACAGGCAGCTGCAGATCTTCGAAGCTGATGTTTGGTGTGGCAAACCATTCGTCGATGAAGTTGTGGATGATGGCGACATCAAAGAGAGGCAAATTGTTGAAGATTTCAGCTTCTTCTTTGCTCTTGATGAGCTGCTCTAGAGCGTCATCTCCAAGATCTTCATCACTTGACAGATCAATGGCTTCGCTATGCAGAATGGCAGCAGCTGTGAGCTCTTTGCCGGTGTGTGACTGAGGCACCTTGGCCTTCTGGGGCTTGGAGACGCGGGATACGTCTTCAGACTGCACACTGTCTTCATGAGGTGCAGTTGCCAATGGCTTCGCCCTTGAGATTTTTGATGAAGGGGCTGGCTTTGAAGCTTTTGGCTTCTTCGACTGCTTTGGCTTCGGTACAGCAGGAGCTTCATCAGACTCAGAGTCAGCTGGAGGGTCATTCACGACAGTCCCTTGGACTAAGATGCGGGTGATGAGGCCCTCAAGATTGGCATACGGACCGATGATATTGGGTTCTGCGTAGCGTGTGCCATGTGCCCTTGGTGCTGAGGGACCAGTGTTGAAGTCTAACCCCAACTTCTTCTTGTTCTGCTTCGCTGAATGTTGGGCAAACTGGAAGTTGCGCTTGAATAGATTGTCGTCACGACACCAGAGTAGTGACGACGGATGTGCATCATCAGGCTGTGGCCCACGAACCATGCATGGATAGAAGCTTTGGGCAATAGCTTCGTCTCTGGACCTGGGTACAAGGTTTTTGTATAAGATGTCTCCCCATGGTCTTTTGATGGCACTTTTCTCAGCATACTCTTGGGTTGTGAAGCGGTATTTGAACCATTGTTCAGCCCAATAGCGTCGAATCCATTGGATTCGGGTCTTGCGCTGCCCATAACTCTCTTCAAGATATGTTTTATACATTTCTGCCAGGTCTTCAGGCAGATCTTTGGAAGTTCCTTCACGTCGCTGTCTGCCCCCCTTCCTTGCTGCTGCTTCTGAATCCATAAACTTTAACTTGAAAGGCTTCAAAACTTTCAAATGCTTCAAAGGCTTTCTTTTGCTGGACCAACAGGAACTGGCTTCAGGAGAATTTATGTGATGCTGTAGGAATTCTGCAAATGAATGCAGACTATGAGAACCGAAGGATTCTCCCACGGACATGTACCTGTGACAGCATTAAGGTGCGAGGGAAGGGGAAGAGGTCATATGCATTCTCAGAAGGTTTTGAAGATTAATCAGTTTAGAAGACATTGACCTCATTGTGCGAAGACATTCACTCATAGATAAGAAGTTGGTTCCAGATTTGTACGAACCCACAAATCAGTACAAGTGAGCAATCTAACTACTTCATGAAGCACAAGTGAATATACTAGGCATGTTATGAGATGCAGATTGAGAGATCTAACTTGTGTGAAGATAAACTTCTTATGGTAGAAGGTGACAGAACCATGAGATCAAAAGGGGCTGTAAAAAGAAGTTTTATTTACCACACTTGGAACTGCTAGACGGAAGTGGGAGATGATGCCGAGTAGTTCAGTCCTCCGTGCCCTAACTTGGCGACGGAAGACACCTACGGCGACGGCGGAGAGAACGATGTCCGCGGTCGGCGTGAGGATGGCGTCGGAGAGGTTACGGCAGCGAAGCGCTTCGTCGCCGGCATCGTCGAGAGCTAGCGGTGGCGCTAGGGTTCGTGCGAGGGTGGAAGAAGGAGATAATGACCGCGGTAAGTGTGAATTTATAGGCACAGGGGCGGCACTGTGCTATTACACAGGTGCCCCTGGCGATTCGCATCTGAGGAACGCGTGGCCTGTTTGCGGAAGTTTGGGGTTTGTTCCACGTCCCACGCACGCCTGGATTGTCGGGCGGTCGTTCCTGCTTCTCCGGATTTTATGTGGAGGAATAAGTATTGAAAACGGACTTTATGGTTGTCTCTATATCTTCTGCTGACAAGGACGCAGTGAAGACATTCGACAGTTTCAATAGAATGCATATGACTTGGAGAGATAGAATTTGAGATAGAAAGCATAGAGAGATTAGGGTCCGATCACATTCACTTAGTTCAAAAGATTCAACCAAGAAGACATAGCTATAAGTGAATGCTGTAGAGGACAGAACACTAGTATGTATACATCTATATAATCAACGTAGTGAAGATAATCATGAAGACATGTTGAGTTCGAAGCCAAACCAAATGTGAAGATATTGCAAGGTAACGCCATGAGTGAAACACTTCAAAATAGAACGTTTGGTGGTGGTGTTACCCACCGTATAGGAAGTATTAGACCCAGACACGGCGCACAATTATCGTGGCGCTCCGAAGTCAAATTCCACATTAATGTATTCACACTTAGAATGTATGTCTTCATTGATTGAAGATATACTTTACTTTGTGCGTTGCACATCTAAGTCATCATATCATAAGTGTTAGGATGTGTGCCTGATCACAGGACATTTGAGGATTCCAGGATATTTAGCTCACACCGTAACTTGCAAAATCTCTTCTCATCCAAGGGCTTGGTGAAGATATCTGCCAATTGTTCTTCAGTGTTGACGTGTATGATATCAATGTCTTCCTTCACAACATGATCTCTGAGAAAGTGATGACGAATTTCAATGTGCTTTGTCTTTGAGTGCTGAACTGGGTTGTTGGCAATCTTGATGGCACTTTCGTTGTCGCAGTAAAGTGGTACTTGCTTCAGATGAATGCCATAATCCTTGAGTGTTTGCTTCATCCACAGAAGCTGAGCGCAGCAAGATCCAGCAGCAATGTATTCAGATTCAGCAGTGGAGAGAGATACACAGTTCTGCTTCTTTGAAGACCAACATACAAGTGATCGTCCCAGAAAGTGACATGTGCCTGATGTAGACTTGCGATCAACTTTGTCACCATCATAATCAGCATCCTAAAATCCAACCAAATCAAACTCTGAGCCCTTTGGATACCATAATCCTAAAGTTGGGGTGTGAGCCAAATATCGAAGAATTCGCTTCACAGCTAAGTGATGCGACTCCTTTGGTGCCGCTTGAAATCGAGCACACATGCAAACACTAAGCATAATATCTGGCCTAGATGCACATAAATAAAGCAAAGAACCAATCATGGAGTGGTATACCTTTTGATCAAACTCTTTACCATTGTCGTCAGGACCTAGATGATGTTTGGCTAGCATTGGTGTTGTGAAGCCTTTGCAGTCTTGCATACCGAACTTCTTCAGGCAATCTTTGAGATACTTCTCTTGAGATATGAAGATGCCATTGCGTTGTTGTCGTATTTGAAGACCAAGGAAGAACTTCAGCTCCCCCATCATGGACATCTGATATTGCTCTTGCATCATATATCCAAACTCTTCACTGTACTTCTGATTGGTGCAGCCGAAGATAATGTCATCCACATATATTTGGCACACAAACAGTTCACCATCATATGTCTTCGTGAAAAGAGTGGGATCCAGGGAACCAGGTATGAAGCCTTTGCTCTTCAGGAAGTATTTGAGTGTGTCATACCAGGCCCTAGGGGCTTGTTTGAGGCCATACAGTGCCTTGTTGAGCTTGTATACCATGTCAGGATGTTTTGGATTTTCAAAGCCAGGCGGTTGTGCAACATACACTTCTTCTTGAATCTTGCCATTGAGAAAGGCACTTTTCACATCCATTTGATATAGAAGTATGTTATGATGATTTGCATAGGCCAGCAGAATGCGTATGGCTTCAAGCCTAGCCACGGGAGCAAATGTTTCATCGAAGTCAATGCCTTCCACTTGAGTATATCCTTGAGCAACGAGACGAGCTTTGTTTCTAACAACTTGACCATGCTCATCTTGTTTGTTGCGGTATATCCATTTGGTGCCTATTATGTTGTGCTTCCGTGGATCAGGACGCTTAACCAGTTCCCATACATTATTCAGCTGAAACTATTGAAGCTCTTCTTGCATAGCTTGAATCCATTCAGGTTCCATGAAGGCTTCTTCAACTTTCTTGGGTTCTGATATTGAGACGAATGTGAAGTGCCCACAGAAATTTGCTAGCTGAGTTGCCCTTGAAAGAGTGAGTGGACCAGGTGCATTGATGCTGTCAATTATTCTGTCAATCTGCACTTCATTGGCAACACGAGGATGTACAGGGCGAAGACTTTGCTCTTGCTGATCTGTGTTGTTGTTGGGAGGAATGTCTTCAGGCTGAGCATTGTCTTCATGTTGATCAGGTGCTGAGATGATAAGTTCTTCTTCAGGATGAGCTTCAGAAGGTATAATCTCTCTAGTTCCCATTAACCTGATTGATTCACTAGCTGGAATCTCATCTAGCACATTTGGCAGTTCCTCTCTTTGTGAACCATTTGTCTCATCGAACCGCACATCCACTGTTTCAACCACTTTGTAATGAAAGAGATTGAAGACTCTGTAGGAGTGCGAATCCTTTCCATATCCAAGCATAAAGCCCTCATGTGCTTTTGGTGCAAACTTTGAGGTGTGGTGTGGGTCCTTGATCTAGCACCTTGCGCCAAATACTCTGAAGTAACTGACATTTGGCTTCTTGCCAGTTAGGAGTTCATAAGATGTCTTGTTCAGAAGCTTGTGAAGATAAACACGATTAATTGTATGACATGCAGTGTCAATGGCTTCAGTCCAGAATTTTCTTGGAGTCTTGTATTCATCTAGCATTGTTCTGGCCATCTCAATGAGTGTTCTGTTCTTGCGTTCGACGACGCCATTCTGCTATGGCGTGTACGGAGCTGAGAATTCATGTGTGATGCCCAAGGTATCAAGATATGTATCAAGGCCAGTGTTCTTGAATCCAGTGCCATTGTCACTTCTGATGTGTTTTATCTTAGCGCCAAAATTGTTCATAGCACGATTGGCGAAGCGTCTGAAGACATCCTGCACTTCAGTCTTGTAAAGGATTATGTGCACCCAAGTATATCTAGAGTAATCATCAACAATGACGAAGCCATAGAGGCAAGCAGTAGTAGTAAAAGTTGAGTAGTGAGTGGGGCCGAAAAGATCCATGTGGAGCAGTTCGAAGGGTTGAGTAGTAGTCATGATTGTCTTCGAAGGATGTTTTGCCCTTGTCATCTTCCCTGCTTCACAGGCACTGCATAAGTGATCTTTCTTGAACTTGACGCCCTCGATGCCTATGACATGCTTCTTCTTCGCAAGGGTGTGGAGGTTCCTCATGCCAGTATGCCCAAGCCTCCGATGCCAAAGCCAGCATTCTGAAGCTTTTGCAAGAAGACATACTGCAAGTTGTGGCCCTGCTGAGAAATCTACCACGTACAGATCATCTTTTCGATACCCTTCAAACACTAGAGACTTGTCAGATTCCATTAGTACTAGGCAATGATATTTTCCAAACATTACGATCATGTTCAAATCGCAAAGCATTGAGACAAACATTAAGTTGAAGCCAAGGGATTCAACAAGCATGACTTTATCCATGTGTTGATCCTTTGAGATTGCAACTCTACCTAGACCCAATACCTTACTTTTACCAGTGTCAGCAAATGTGATGTGGCTCTTGTCGGATGGATGTAAGGTTGAGTCCATAAGAAGGTTTCTTTTGCCAGTCATGTGATTTGTACACCCACTGTCAATAATCTATTCTGAAGACTTTGAAGACGCTGGTGTCGTACCCTACAGTGCAGTTAGGGGGATAGGCTTCACGAAGAGAATTGTGAAGCAAAAACATTTGACGAACCAGTGGGTTATGAAAACTTAGATCCAGATTAGGACTAATAGGGAGAGTAGCATGCGATTTAGGAACGAAGTACATAATGATGCCATTCGGGCATTTTATCTTGCGCCCTACAAGATTTTTAAGGTCCCCAGCAATAGCGTCAGAAGATTTTGTTTTTCTGCTGGAGACCTTTCCCTGCAAAAGAGAGTTAAGCTTTCTTAACCACCCACAGCTTCAAGGGTGGCTTAGAAGCAATAAGTCTAAGTGCAGCATCTGAGAATTTTGGCTTTGAAGCCTTAGCAAACAATCTTGCAGGTGGACAATAATACTCATAGGAATAAGCAGAATAATTTGGTCATATGAACATGACGGTTCGATGAACCGCTCTCATATTCATATGCCTGAGTATGGTTTCCCTGCAAAACATTTGCGTTAGTGTGACTCAGGTGAGTCCTCTGTTTGTATGAAGCCTTTGGACCATATGAAGCCTTTGGTCTGAGGTTTGTCTTCTTCAAGTGAGGTGTCATGAAGACATTCACAGGAAGATTTTCCAGACACTTTTTCGGAACCCAGATCTTCTTCATAGGCGGTCCATTCCTGCAGTTAGTACCAATGTACCTGGCAAACACTTCACCATTCTGATTCTTAAACAGTTTATAGTTTGCATCAAAGGATTCATCAATAATAATGGGGTTAGCACATGTGAAGCCAGATAAATTGGATGGATCTGCTGAAGGTTCCTTTGCAGCAACCCATGTGGTTTTGGGGTACTGCTCAGGTTTCCAGTAAGAGCCATCTGCATTTATTTTCCTTACGAACCCAACACCCTCTTTCCTAGGGTTTCGGTTCAGAATCTGCTTCTTGAGGACATCACATAATGTCTGATGTCCTTTAAGACTTTTGTACATCCCTGTTTCAAGCAATGTCTTCAACCTAGCATTCTCATCAGCAATAGCAGTGGTATCCTCAGCAGAGGGGTTAGTTACCACATCAACAGTTGAAGATATTGCAACAACAGTAGCAGTGGAACATTCAGCAACAGAAGTAGCATTATCACGCTCAATGCATTTAAGACATGGTGGTTCAAATCCTTCCTGAGCGGAACTGATCTGTTCGGCGCGAAATGATTCATTTTCCTTTTGAAGATCTTCATGAGCCGCTCTCAATTTCTCGTTCTTGCTTCCTTTGAAGATAATCATAGGAAAGCTTTTCATGAGTTGTTGAGAGAGTATCAAGACAATCTTCAAGTTCCTGATACTTAACGTGAAGACTTTTTATGTCTTCAATTAAGGATTCAGATCGAGTCATTTCAGCACCCAACAGATCATCGCTTCTGTCTAACAGTTTTTGAATATGTTCCATAGCTTTCTGTTGTTCAGTTGCAATTTTAGCAAGTGTTTTGTAGCTGGGTTTTGAATCACAGTCAGAGTCATCGTCACTAGATGTTTGATAGCGAGTAGTGCATGTGTTTACCTTGGCACCGCGTGCCATGAAGCAGCAGGTAGGAGTGGAGTCGTTCTTGTCATTTCCATCAGTGTCGGCGATGAAGTCATTGTCTTCAGTGTTGAAGATGGACTTGGCGACGTATGCTGTAGCCAGACTCTCAATGCCAGAATCAGACTCCTCCTCAGATTCCACCTCTTCCTCCTCAGAAGCGGACTCCTCCTCTGAATCCATTTCCTTGCCAACAAACGCACGTGCCTTGCCAGATGAGCTCTTCTTGTGTGATGAAGACTTCGAGGAAGACTTGGAAGAAGACTTTGAGTATTTCTTCTTCTTCTTGTCGTCAGAATCATATTCCTTGCTCTTCTTCTTCCTTATGTTCTCATTGTCCCACTGTGGACACTCAAAGGTGAAGTGTCCAATTTTCTTGCACTTGTGACATGTTTTCTTCTTGTAGTCATGAGCAGAAGCATCATCATTCCATGAGCTTGATCGTGAAGATTTTCTGAAGCCTTTCTTCTTGGTGAATTTTTGGAACTTCTTCACTAGCATTGCAAGTTCCCTTCCAATGTCTTCAGGATCATCAGAACTGCTGTCACATTCTTCTTCAGATGAGGAAACAGCTTTTGCCTTCAAGGCACGAGTTCGCCCATAGTTTGGACCATAGATATCTCTTTTCTCAAAAAGATGGAACTCATGTGTGTTGAGCCTCTCAAGTATGTCATACGGATCGAGTTTCTTGAAATCAGGACGTTCTTGAATCATCAGGGCTAGGATGTCAAACAAACTATCAAGTGATCTCAGCAGCGTCTTGACGATTTCATGTTTGGTGATCTCAGCGGCGCCGAGGGCTTGAAGTTCATTTGTGATGTCAGTGAGCCGGTCAAATGTGTGCTGGACATTCTCATTGTCATTCCGCTTGAAGCAATTGAAGAGGTTGCGAAGAACACTGATTCTCTGATCTCTCTGGGTTGAGATGCCTTCATTGACCTTGGAGAGCCAGTCCCAGACCATCTTGGATGTCTTCAAGGCACTCACACGGCCATACTGTCCTTTTGTCAGATGACCACAGATGATATTTTTGGCAGTAGAGTCCAGTTGAGTGAACTTCTTGACATCAGCAGCAGTGACACCTTCTCCAGCCTTGGGAACGCCGTTCTCGACGACATACCATAGGTCGACGTCAATGGCTTCAAGATGCATGCGCATCTTATTCTTCCAGTAGGGATATTCAGTTCCATCGAAGACGGGGCACGCAGCGGAGACTTTGATTATCCCTGCAGTCGACATAGCTAAAACTCCAGGTGGTTAAATCGAATCACACAGAACAAGGGAGCACCTTGCTTTGATACCAATTGAAAGTGCGTTATATTGACTAGAGGGGGGGGGTGAATAGGCGATTTTTATGAAAGTATTCAAAACATGGGAGTTATGAAGACAAACAGCGAATATTTTGCCTATTACTATGCAGCGGAAGTTAGATTACACTAGGCAAGCCATGGTCAAGTATTCAATAGAGTGAAAGCACAAAGACAAACAGCTGCAGTGTAATAAGGATCAGGTAGGAAGAAGTTATGAAGCCAAACAGATCATACATTCACGTTGTGAAGACAAAAGATAAAGCAAGCATGCAATGGCTTCACAATGAGTAACAGTAAGAAAAAAAAAGTGAAGATGAAACCGGTGACTCGTTGAAGACAATGATGTGTTGGACCAGTTCTAGTTGCTGTGACAACTGTACGTCTGGTTGGAGCGGCTAGGTATTTAAACCTTAGGACACACAGTCCCGGACACCCAGTCTGAACACGCAGCTCAGGACACCAAGTCCTCACCGTATTCTCCTTGAGCTAAGGTCACATAGTCCTCGCCCAATCACTCTGGTAAGTCTTCAAGGTAGACTCCCAAACCTTCACAGACTTCGTTCACTGGCAACCCACAATGTCTCTTGGATGCTCTGAACGCGACGCCTAACCGTCTGGAGGATTCACAGTCCTCAAGTGTAATAAGTCTTCAGATCACACAGATAAGAAGACTTAAGTGATGCCCAATGTTCTCTGGCTCTGGGTGGTTAGGGCTTTTCTCCTCGCTAGGAATTTTCTCTCAAAGGCTTCGAGGTGGGTTGCTCTCAAACGACAAAAGTCGTGCACTGAAATCTGAGCAGCCAACCGTTTATGGTTGTACGGGGTGGGCTATTTATAGCCACTTGGCAACCCGACCTGATTTGTCCGAAATGACCCTGGGTCACTAAGGAACTGACACGTGTCTCAACGGTCAGATTTCAAACTCTCATGGCAACTTTACTTGGGCTACAAGCAAAGCTGACTTGTCCGGCTCTGGACAAGATTCGCTCTCATTGTCTTCACTCGAAGACATAGGTTTTTTTGGTTTAGGCATCACTTCAGTCATTCTGACTGGTTCTCCTGGACCCCACTTAACAGTACGGTGGTTCCTATGACTCAACACAAAAGAAAAAGAACTACGAAAGATCTAAGTCTTCGAGCTCCATAGGCTTCATAACGTGTCTTCTTTTGTCATAGTCTTCAATGTGAATATCTTCATATACCACCTTTGGCTTCAATGTCTTCATACATTTTTAGGGGTCATCTCTGGTAGTAAAACCGAATCAATGAGGGACTTCTACCTGTGTTATCCTGCAATTCTCACAAACACATTAGTCCCTCAACTAGTTTTGTCGTCAATACTCCAAAACCAACTAGGGGTGGCACTAGATGCACTTACAATGGCCAAAGAAAGTTCATCCCTACAAAATCATATAGTTTAGTCATGCTTCATTTTCGTCACACAAGAATGCTCTCATCATGCACAACCCCGATGACAAGCCAAGCAATTGTTTCATACCTTAGCAATCTCAAACCTATAAACTTTCACGCAATATATGAGCGTGAGCCGTGGACATAGCACTATGGGTGGAATAGAATATAATGAAGGGGATTATGTGGAGAAGACAAAAAGGAGAAAGTCTCACATCAACGAGGCTAATCAATGGGCTATGGAGATGCCCATCGATTGATATTAATGCAAGGAGTAGGGATTGTTGGGGAACGTTGCAGAAAACAAAAAAATTCCTACGTTTCACCAAGATCAATCTATGGAGTCAACTAGCAATGAGAGGAGAGTGCATCTACATACCCTTGTAGATCGCGAGCGGAAGCATTCAAGAGAATGGGGATGATGGAGTCGTACTCGCTATGATCCAAATCTCCGATGACAAAGTGCCAAACGGACAGCACCTCCGCGTTCAACACACGTACGGAGCGGATGACGTCTCCTCCTTCTTGATCCAGGAAGGGGGAAGGAGAGGTTGACGAAGATCCAGCAGCACGATGGCGTGGTGGTGGATGCAGCAGTGATCACAGCAGGGCTTCGCCGAGCTTCTGCGAGAGGGAGAGGTGTAGCAGGGGAGAGGGAGGCGCCAAGACTTGAGGTGTAGCTGCCCTCCCTCCCCCCTTTATATAGGCCCCCTAGGGGGGTGC
This sequence comes from Triticum dicoccoides, assembly GCF_002162155.2. Taxonomy (NCBI): domain Eukaryota; kingdom Viridiplantae; phylum Streptophyta; class Magnoliopsida; order Poales; family Poaceae; genus Triticum; species Triticum dicoccoides. The sequence continues at coordinate 535,424,370 of NC_041390.1, read as the reverse complement.
GCCGGCCCTAGGAGATGGGATCTCCTAGGGGGGCGGCGGCTAAGGGGGTGGAGTACCCCCCAAGGCAAGTGGAGGCGCCCCCTCCCCTAGGGTTCCCAACCCTAGGCGCATGGGGGGCCCAAGGGGGGGGGCGCACCAGCCCACTATGGGCTGGTTCCCCTCCCCACTTCAGCCCATGGGGCCCTCCGGGATGGGTGGCCCCACCCGGTGGGCCCCCGGGACCCATCCGGTGGTCCCGGTACAATACCGGTGAACCCAAAACTTTCCCGATGGCCGAAACTAAACTTCCTATATATAATTCTTCACCTTCGGACAATTCCGGAACTCCTTGTGACGTCCAGGATCTCATCCGGGACTCCGAACAACTTTCAGATTACTGCATACTGATATCTATACAACCCTAGCGTCACCGAACCTTAAGTGTGTAGACCCTACGGGTTCGGGAGACAAGCAGACATGACCGAGACGACTCTCTGGTCAATAACCAACAGCGGGATCTGGATACCCATGTTGGCTCCCACATGCTCCTCGATGATCTCATCGGATGAACCACGATGTCGAGGACCTAATCAATCCCGTACTCAATTCCCTTTGTCAATCGGTACGTTACTTGCCCGAGACTCGATCGTCGGTATCCCAATACCTTGTTCAGTCTCGTTACCGGCAAGTCACTTTACTCGTACCGTAATGCATGATCCCGTGATCAACCACTTGATCACATTGAGCTCATTATGATGATGCATTACCGAGTGGGCCCAGAGATACCTCTCCGTCATACGGAGTGACAAATCCCAGTCTCGATTCGTGCCAACCCAACAGACACTTTCGGAGATACCTGTAATGTAGCTTTATAGTCACCCAGTTACGTTGTGACGTTTGGCACACCCAAGGAACTCCTACGGTATCCGGGAGTTGCACAATCTCATGGTCTAAGGAAATGATACTTGACATCTAGAAAAGCTACAACAAACGAACTACACGATCTTTGTGCTATGCTTAGGTTTGGGTCTTGTCCATCACATCATTCTCCTAATGATGTGATCCCGTTATCAATGACATCCCCATGTCCATAGCCAGGAAACCATGACTATCTGTTGATCAATGAGCTAGTCAACTAGAGGCTCACTAGGGACACATTGTGGTCTATGTATTCACACATGTATTACGATTTCCGGATAATACAATTATAGCATGAATAATAGACAATTATCATGAACAAGGAAATATAATAATCATTTTATTATTGCCTCTAGGGCATATTTCCAACAGTCTCCCACTTGCAGTAGAGTCAATCATCTAGTTACATTGTGATGAATCGAACACCCATGGAATTCTGGTGTTGATCATGTTTTGCTCTAGGGAGTGGTTTAGTCAACGGATCTGCTACATTCAGGTCCGTATGTACTTTACAAATCTCTATGTCTCCATTTTGAAGACTTTCACGAATGGAGTTGAAGCGACGCTTGATATGCCTGGTCTTCCTGTGAAACCTGGGCTCCTTGGCAAGGGCAATAGCTCCAGTGTTGTCACAGAAGAGAGTCATCGGGCCTGACGCATTGGGTATGACTCCTAGGTCGGTAATGAACTCCTTCACCCAGACTGCTTCGTGTGCTGCCTTCGGGGCTGCCATGTACTCCGCTTCACATGTAGATCCCGCCACAACGCTTTGCTTGCAACTGCACCAGCTTACTGCCCCACCATTCAAAATATACATGTATCCGGTTTGTGACTTAGAGTCATCCAGATCTGTGTCGCAGCTAGCATCGACGTAACCCTTTACGACGAGCTCTTCGTCACCTCCATAAACGAGAAACATTTGCTTAGTCCTTTTCAGGTACTTCAGTATATTTTTGACCGCTGTCCAGTGTTCCATGCCGGGATTACTTTGGTACCTACCTACCAAACTCACGGCAAGGTTTACATCAGGTCTGGTACACAACATAGCATACATGATAGACCCTATGGCCGAGGCATAGGGGACGACACTCATCTTTTCTCTATCTTCTGCCGTGGTCGGGCATTGAGCCAAGCTCAATCTCGTACCTTGCAATACAGGAAAGAACCCCTTCTTTGACTGATCCATTTTGAACTTCTTCAAAATCTTGTCAAGGTACGTACTCTGTGAAAGACCAATGAGGCGTCTCGATCTATCTCTATAGATATTGATGCCTAATATATAAGCAGCTTCTCCAAGGTCCTTCATTGAAAAACACTTGTTCAAATAGGCCTTTATGCTTTCCAAGAATTCTATATCATTTCCCATTAACAGTATGTCATCCACATACAATATGAGAAATGCTACAGAGCTCCCACTCACTTTCTTGTAAATGCAGGCTTCTCCATAAGTCTGCATAAACCCAAACGCTTTGATCATCTCATCAAAGCGAATGTTCCAACTCCGAGATGCTTGCACCAGCCCATAAATCGAGCGTTGGAGCTTGCACACCTTGTCAACATTCTTAGGATCGACAAAACCTTCCGGCTGCATCATATACAATTCTTCCTTAAGGAAACCATTAAGGAATGCCGTTTTGACGTCCATTTGCCATATCTCATAATCATAGAATGCGGCAATTGCTAACATGATTCGGACGGACTTCGGCTTCCCTACGGGTGAGAAAGTCTCATCGTAGTCAACCCCTTGAACTTGTCGATAACCCTTAGCGACAAGCCGAGCCTTATAGATGGTCACATTACCATCCGCGTCTGTCTTCTTCTTAAAGATCCATTTATTTTCTATGGCTCGCCGATTAACGGGCAAGTCAGTCAAAGTCCATACTTCGTTTTCATACATGGATCCTATCTCGGATTTCATGGCTTCCAGCCATTTGTCGGAATCCGGGCCCGCCATCGCTTCTTCATAGTTCGAAGGTCCACCATTGTCTAACAACATGTTTTCCAAGACAGGGTTGCCGTACCACTCTGGTGCGGAACGTGTCCTTGTGGACCTATGAAGTTCAGTAGCAACTTGATCTGAAGTTTCATGATCACCATCATCAACTTCCTCTCTAGTCGGTGCAGGCACCTCAGGAACATTTTCTTGATCTGCGCCACTTATCGGTTCAAGAGGTAATACTTCATCAAGTTCTACCTTCCTCCCACTTATTTCTTTCGAGAGAAACTCCTTCTCTAGAAAGGACCCATTCTTGGCAACAAAGATCTTCCCTTCAGATCTTAGGTAGAAGGTATACCCAATAGTTTCTTTAGGGTATCCTATGAAGATGCATTTTTCCGACTTGGGTTTGAGCTTTTCAGGTTGAAGTTTCTTGACATAAGCATCGCATCCCCAAACTTTTAGAAACGTCAGCTTAGGTTTCTTCCCAAACCATAATTCATACGGTGTCATCTCAACGGATTTCGACGGAGCCCTATTTAAAGTGAATGCGGCAGTCTCTAAAGCATAGCCCCAAAATGATAGCGGTAAATCGGTAAGAGACATCATAGATCGCACCATATCTAATAGACTGTGATTATGACGTTCGGACACACCATTACGCTGAGGTGTTCCAGGCGGCGTGAGTTGTGAAACTATTCCACATTTTCTTAAGTGTGTGCCAAATTCGTGACTCAAGTATTCTCCCCCATGATCTGATCGCAAGAACTTAATTTTCCTGTCACGTTGATTCTCAACCTCACTCTGAAATTCCTTGAATTTTTCAAAGGTCTCAGACTTGTGTCTCATTAAGTAGACATACCCATATCTACTCAAGTCATCAGTGAGGGTGAGAACATAACGATAACCACCGCGAGCCTCAACACTCATTGGACCGCACACATCAGTATGTATGATTTCCAATAAGTTGGTTGCTCGCTCCATTGTTCCTGAGAACGGAGTCTTGGTCATTTTACCCATGAGGCATGGTTCGCACGTGTCAAATGATTCGTAATCAAGAGACTCTAAAAGTCCATCTGCATGGAGTTTCTTCATGCGTTTGACACCTATGTGACCAAGGCGGCAGTGCCACAAGTATGTGGGACTATCATTATCAACCTTACATCTTTTGGTATTCACACTATGAATAAGTGTAGCATTACGCTCGAGATTCATTAAGAATAAACCATTCACCATCGAAGCATGACCATAAAACATATCTCTCATATAAATAGAACAACCATTATTCTCGGATTTAAATGAGTAGCCATCTCGTATTAAACGAGATCCTGATACAATGTTCATGCTCAAAGCTGGCACTAAATAACAATTATTGAGGTTTAAAACTAATCTCGTAGGTAAATGTAGAGGTAGCGTGCCGACGGCGTTCACATCGACCTTGGAACCATTCCCGATGCACATCGTCACCTCGTCCTTCGCCAGTCTCCGCTTATTCCGCAGCTCCTGCTTTGAGTTACAAATGTGAGCAACCGCAACGGTATCAAATACCCAGGAGATACTACGAGTACTAGTAAGGTACACATCAATTACATGTATATCACATATACCTTTTGTGATGCCGGCCTTCTTGTCCGCTAAGTATTTGGGGCAGTTCCGCTTCCAGTGACCATTTCCCTTGCAATAAAAGCACTCAGTCTCGGGCTTGGGTCCATTCTTTGGCTTCTTCCCGGCAACTTGCTTACCGGGCGCGGCAACTCCCTTGCCGTCCTTCTTGAAGTTCTTCTTACCCTTGCCTTCCTTGAACTTAGTGGTTTTATTCACCATCAACACTTGATGTTCCTTTTTGACTTCTACCTCTGCTGATTTCAGCATTGAATACACCTCAGGAATGGTCTTTTCCATCCCCTGCATATTGAAGTTCATCACAAAGCTCTTGTAGCTTGGTGGAAGTGACTGAAGGATTCTGTCAAGGACCGCGTCATCCGGGAGATTAACTCCCAGCTGAGTCAAGCGGTTATGCAACCCAGACATTTTGAGTATGTGCTCACTGACAGAACTATTTTCCTCCATCTTACAGCTGAAGAACTTGTCGGAGACTTCATATCTCTCGACCCGGGCATGAGCTTGGAAAACCATTTTCAGCTCTTCAAACATCTCATATGCTCCGTGTCGCTCAAAACGCTTTTGGAGCCCTGGTTCTAAGCTGTAAAGCATGCCGCACTGAACGAGGGAGTAATCATCAGCACGTGTCTGCCAAGCGTTCATAACGTCTTGGTTCTGTGGGACGGGTGCGTCACCTAGCGGTGCTTTTAGGACATAATCTTTCTTGGCAGCTATGAGGATGATCCTCAGGTTCCGGACCCAGTCCGTATAGTTGTTGCCATCGTCTTTCAGCTTGGTTTTCTCTAGGAACACGTTGAAGTTGAGGACAACGTTGGCCATTTGATCTACAAGACATATTGTAAAGATTTTAGACTAAGTTCATGATAATTAAGTTCATCTAATAAAATTATTTAATGAACTCCCACTTAGATAGACATCCCTCCAGTCATCTAAGTATAAGATGATCCGAGTTGACTAGGCCGTGTCCGATCATCACGTGAGATGGACTAGTCAACATCGGTGAATATCTTCATGTTGATCGTATCTTCTATACGACTCATGCTCGACCTTTCGGTCTTCTGTGTTCCGAGGCCATGCCTGTACATGCTAGGCTCGTCAAGTCAACCTAAGTGTATTGCGTGTGTAAATCTGTCTTACACCCGTTGTATGTGAACGTTGGAATCTATCACACCCGATCATCACGTGGTGCTTCGAAACAACAAACTGTCGCAACGACGCACAGTTAGGGGGGACACTTTCTTGAAATTATTATGAGGGATCATCTTATTTACTACCGTCGTTCTAAGTAAACAAGATGCAAAAACATGATAAACATCACATGTAATCAAATAATAGTGACATGAGATGGCCAATATCATATAGCTCCTTTGATCTCCATCTTGGGGCTCCATGACCATCTTGTCACCGGCATGACACCATGATCTCCATCATCATGATCTCCATCATCGTGTCTTCTTGAAGTTGTCTCGTCATCTATTACTTCTACTACTATGGCTAACACTTTAGCAATAAAGTAAAGTAATTACATGACGTTTATGTTTTCACCCAGGTCATAAATAAATAAAGACAACTCCTATGGCTCCTGCCGGTTGTCATACTCATCGACATGCAAGTCGTGATCCCTATTACAAGAACATGATCAATCTCATACATCACATATATCATTCATCATTCATCACAACTTTTGGCCATATCACATCACAAAACACTTGCTGCAAAAACAAGTTAGACGTCCTCTAATTGTTGTTGCAAGTTTTTACGTGGCTGCTATAGGTTTCTAGCAAGAACGTTTCTTACCTACGCCAAAACCACAACGTGAATTGCCAATTTCTATTTACCCTTAATAAGGACCCTGTTCATCGAATCCGATCCGACTAAAGTGGGAGAGACAGACACCCGCCAGCCACCTTATGCAACTAGTGCATGTCAGTCGGTGGAACTGGTCTCACGTAAGCGTACGTGTAAGGTTGGTCTGGGCCGCTTCATCCCACGATGCGGCCGAATCAATATAGGACTAGTAACGGCAAGCAAATTGACAATATCGACGCCCACAACTACTTTGTGTTCTACTCGTGCATAGTAACTACGCATAGACCTAGCTCTGATACCACTGTTGGGGAACGTTGCAGAAAACAAAAAAATTTCCTACGTTTCACCAAGATCAATCTATGGAGTCAACTAGCAACGAGAGGAGAGTGCATCTACATACCCTTGTAGATCGCGAGCGGAAGCGTTCAAGAGAACGGGGATGATGGAGTCGTACTCGCCGTGATCCAAATCACCGATGACCAAGTGCCGAACGGACAGCACCTCCGCGTTCAACACACGTACAGAGCGGATGGCGTCTCCTCCTTCTTGATCCAGCAGGGGGAAGGAGAGGTTGATGAATATCCAGCAGTACGACGGCGTGGTGGTGGATGCAGCAGTGATCGCAGTAGGGCTTCGCCGAGCTTCTGCGAGAGGGAGAGGTGTAGCAGGGGAGAGGGAGGTGCCAAGACTTGAGGTGTAGCTGCCCTCCCTCCCCCCTTTATATAGGCCCATTAGGGGGGTGCACCGGCCCTAGGAGATGGGATCTCCTAGGTGGGGCGACGGCCAAGGGGGTGGAGTACCCCCCAAGGCAAGTGGAGGCGCCCCCTCCCCTAGGGTTCCCAACCCTAGGAGCATGGAGGGACCAAGGGGGGGGGGGCGCACCCGCCCACTATGGGCTGGTTCCCCTCCCCACTTCAGCCCATGGGGCCCTCCGGGATGGGTGGCCCCACCCAGTGGACCCCCGGGACCCATCCGGGTGGTCCCGGTACAATACCAGTGAACCCAAAACTTTCCCGATGGCCGAAACTACACTTCCTATATATAATTCTTCACCTTCGGACAATTCCGGAACTCCTCGTGATGTCCAGGATCTCATCCGGGACTCCGAACAACTTTTGGATTACTGCATACTCATATCTATACAACCCTAGCGTCACCGAACCTTAAGTGTGTAGACCCTACGGGTTCGGGAGACAAGCAGACATGACCGAGACGACTCTCTGGTCAATAACCAACATCGGGATCTGGATACCCATGTTGGCTCCCACATGCTCCTCGATGATCTCATCGGATGAACCACGATGTCGAGGACCTAATCAATCCCGTACTCAATTCCCTTTTTCAATCGGTACGTTACTTGCCCGAGACTCGATCGTCGGTATCCCAATACCTTGTTCAGTCTCGTTACCGGCAAGTCACTTTACTCGTACCGTAATGCATGATCCCGTGATCAACCACTTGATCACATTGAGCTCATTATGATGATGCATTACCGAGTGGGCCCAGAGATACCTCTCCGTCATACGGAGTGACAAATCCCAGTCTCGATTCTTGCCAACCCAACAGACACTTTCGGAGATACCTGTAATGTACCTTTATAGTCACCCAGTTACGTTGTGACGTTTGGCACACCCAAGGAACTCCTACGGTATCCGGGAGTTGCATAATCTCATGGTCTAAGGAAATGATACTTGACATCTAGAAAAGCTACAGCAAACGAACTACACGATCTTTGTGCTATGCTTAGGTTTGGGTCTTGTCCATCACATCATTCTCCTAATGATGTGATCCCGTTATCAATGACATCCCCATGTCCATAGCCAGGAAACCATGACTATCTTTTGATCAACGAGCTAGTCAACTAGAGTCTCACTAGGGACACATTGTGGTCTATGTATTCACACATGTATTACGATTTCCGGATAATACAATTATAGCATTAATAATAGACAATTATCATGAACAAGGAAATATAATAATCATTTTATTATTGCCTCTAGGGCATATTTCCAATAGGGATTGCCATGCAACGGATGCACTAGAGCTATAAATGTATGAAATCTCAACAAAAGAAACTAAGTGGGTGTGCATCCAACTTGCTTGCTCACGAAGACCTAGGGCACTTGAGGAGGCCCATTGTTGGAATATACAAGCCAAGTTCTATAATGAAAATTCCCACTAGTATATGAAAGTGACAAAACAAAAGACTCTCTATCATGAAGATTATGGTGCTACTTTGAAGCACAAGTGTGGCAAATGATAGTAACATTGTCACTTCTCTCTTTTTCTCTCATTTTTTGGGCCTTCTTTTATATGGCCTTTCTCTTTTTTTTCTTTTTTTTCCTCACTTGGGACAATGCTCTAGAAAATGATGATCATCACACTTCTATTTTTTTACAACTCAATGATTACAACTCGATGCTAGAACAAAAGATGACTCTATATGAATGCCTCCGGTGATGTACCGGGATATGCAATGATCCAAGAGTGACATGTATGAAAGAATTATGAACGATGGCTTTGCCACAAATACTATGTCAACTACATGATCATGCTAAGCAATGTGACAACGATGAATGTGTCATGATAAACGGAATGGTGGAAAGTTGCATGGCAATATATCTCGGAATGGCTATGGAAATGCCATAATAGGTAGGTATGGTGGCTGTTTTGAGGAAGATATAAGGAGGTTTATGTGTGAAAGAGTGTATCATATCATGGGGTTGGGATGCACCGGCGAAGTTTGCACCAACTCTCAATGTGAGAAAGGGCAATGCATGGTACCGAAGAGGCTAGCAATGATGGGAGGGTGAGAGTGCATATAATCCATGGACTCAACATTAGTCATAAAGAACTCACAAACTTATTGAAAAAATCTACAAGTCATCAAAACCAAGCATTACGCACATGCTCCTAGGGGGATATATTGGTAGGAAAAGACCATCGCTCGTCCCCGACCGCCACTCATAAGGAAGACAATCAAAAAACACCTCATGTTTCAAATTTGTTACATAACATTTACCATACGTGCATGATACGGGGCTTGCAAACTTCAACACAAGCACTTCTCAAATTCACAACTACTCAACTAGCACGACTTTGATATTATTACCTCCATATGTCAAAACAATCATCAAGCATCAAACTTCTCTTAGTATTCAAAACACTCATAGGAATTTTTTTACTAATCTTGAATACCTAGCATATTAGGATTATTTAAGAAAATTACCATGATATTTAAGACTCTCAAAATAATCTAAGTGAAGCATGAGAGATCAATAGTTTCTATAAAACAAATCCACCACCGTGCTCTAAAAGATATAAGTGAAGTACTAGAGCAAAACTATATAACTCAAAAGATATAAGCGAAGCACATAGAGTATTCTAACAAATTCCAAAACATGTATGGCTCTCTCAAAAGGTGTGTACAACAAGGATGATTGTGGTAAACTAACAAATAAAGACTCAAATAATACAAGACACTCCAAGCAAAACACATGTCATGTGGTGAATAAAAATATAGCTCCAAGTAAAGTTACCGATAGAAGTAGACGAAAAGAGGGGACGCCTTCCGGGGCATCCCCAAGCTTTGGCTTTTAGGTGTCCTTATATTATATTGGGGGTGCCATGGGCATCCCCAAGCTTAGGCTCTTGCCACTCCTTGTTCCATAATCCATCAAATCTTTACCCAAAACTTGAAAACTTCACAACACAAAACTCAAAGTAGAAAATCTCGTGAGCTCCGTTAGCGAAAGAAAACAAAAGACCACTTCAAGGTACTGTAATGAACTCATTATTTATTTATATTGGTGTTAAACCTACTGTATTCCAACTTCTCTATGGTTTATAAACTACTTTACTAGCCATAGATTCATCAAAATAAGCAAACAACACACGAAAAACAGAATCTGTCAAAAACATAACAGTATGTAGTAATCTGTAGCTAGCGCAAGATCTGGAACCCCAAAAATTATAAAATAAATCACTGGACGTGAGGAATTTATCTATTAATCATCTTAAAAAAGAATTAACTAAATATCACTTTCCAAATAAAAATGGCAGCAGTTCTCATGAGCGCTAAAGTTTCTATTTTTTACAACGAGATTAACAAGACTTTCCCCAAGTCTTCCCAACAGTTCTACTTGGCACATACACTAATTAAACACAGGATAGATAAATTATTTATTACTAAACAGGAGCAAAAAGCAAGAAATAAAAATAAAATTGGGTTGCCTCCCAACAAGCGCTATCGTTTAATGCCCCTAGCTAGGCATAGCAAGGATAGATCTAGGTATTGCCATCTTTGGTTGGCAATCTATAACTGGCTCTCATAATAGATTCATAAGGTAATTTAATTTTCTTTCTAGGAAAGTGTTCCATGACTTTCCTTAACGGAAATTGGAATCTAATATTTCCTTCCTTCATATCAATAATTGCACCAATCGTTCTAAGGAAAGGTCTACCAAGAATAATAGGACATGAAGGATTGCAATCTATGTCAAGAACAATAAAATATATGGGTACATAATTCCTATTTTCAACAATAATAACATCATTAATTCTTCCCATAGGTTTCTTAATAGTGGAATCTGCAAGGTGCAAGTTTAGAGAGCAATCATCAAAATCACGGAAACCTAACAAATCGCACAAAGTCTTTGGAATCGTGGAAACACTAGCAACCAAATCACACAAAGCATAGCATTCATGATATTTAATTTTAATAGTTGGTTTCCACTCATCATAAAGTTTTCTAGGGATATAAACTTCTAATTCAAGTTTTTCTTAAGATTGCATCAAGGCATCAACGATATGTTTAGTGAACGCTTTATTTTGACTATAAGCGTGAGGAGAATTTAGCACAGATTGGAACAAGGAAATACAATCAATCAAAGAGCAATTTTCATAATTAAATTCCTTGAAATCCAAAATAGTGGATTTATCAACATCTAGGGTTTTAATTTCTTCAATCCCACTTTCATCAATTTTAGCATCAAGATCTAAAAACTCCGAATTCTTGGAATGCCTTCTAGGTAAAGGTGGATCATATTCAGTCCTATCATTATTAAGATTCATATTGCAAAACAAATATTTAATAGGGGACACATCAATAACTTTTAGATCTTCATCTTTATTCTCATAAGAACTAGAAGAACACGCTCTTATAAAAGCATCTTTCTTAGCACGCATCCTAGCGGTTCTTTCTTTGCACTCATCAATGGAAATTCTCATGGCTTTGAGAGACTCATTGATATCATGCTTAGGTGGGATAGATCTATGTTTCAAAGAATCAACATCAAGAGAAATTCTATCAACGTTCCTAGCCAACTCATCAATCTTAAGCAATTTTTCTTCGATCAAAGCATTAAAATTATTTTGCGAAGTAATAAATTCTTTAATATTAGATTCAAAATCAGAGGGCATCTTATTATAATTTCCATAAGAATTGTTGTAGGAATTACGATAATTATTAGAGGATTTACTAGGATAAGGCATAGGATTAAAATTTCCTCTATACGCGTTGTTACCAAAATTGTTCCTACCAACAAAATTCACATCCATAGATTCATTATTATTCTCAATCAAAGTACACAAGGGCATATCATTAGGATCAGAAGAAACACTTTTACTAGCAAATAATTTCATAAGTTCATCCAACTTTCCACACAAAACATTAATTTCTTCTATCGCATGCACCTTTTTATTAGTAGATCTTTCAGTATGCCAATGAGAATAATTAACCATAATATTATCTAGGAGTTTAGTAGCTTCTCCTAAAGTGATTTACATAAAAGTGCCTCCCGCGGACGAATCTAAAAGATTTCTAGAAGCAAAATTCAATCCGACATAATTTTTTTGTATAATCATCCACAAATTCAAACCATGAGTAGGGCAATTACGTATCATTAATTTCATCCTCTCCCAAGCTTGTGCAACATGTTCATGATCAAGTTGCTTAAAATTCATAATATCGTTTCTAAGGGAGATGATCTTAGCGGGAGGAAAATACTTAGAGATAAAAGCATCTTCGCACTTATTCCATGAATCAATACTATTTTTAGGCAAAGATGAAAACCATGCTTTAGCACGATCTCTAAGCGAAAAAGGAAATAGCTTCAATTTAACAATATCGTTATACACATCTTTCTTCTATTGCATATCACACAAATCAACGAAGCTATTTAGATGGGTAGCGGCATCTTCACTAGGAAGGCCGGAAAACGGATCTTTCATGACAAGATTCAGCAAAGCAGTATTAATTTCACAAGATTCAGCATCGATAGGAGGAGCAATCGGAGTGCTAATAAGATCATTGTTGTTGGTATTGGTAAAGTCACACAATTTAGTGTTATCTTGAGCCATCGTGACAAGCAAGCAATCAAACACATAAGCAAACAAAAAGCAAGCGGGCAAAAAGAGGCAAATAGAGGAAGAGAGGGAGGATAGAGAGAGAGGGCGAATAAAACAACAAGGGTGAAGTGGGGGAGAGGAAAATGAGAGGCAAATGGCAAATAATGTAATGTGGGAGATAAGGATTGTGATGGGTACTTGGTATATTGACTTTTGTGTAGACTCCCCGGCAACGGCGCCAGAAATCCTTCTCGCTACCTCTTGAGCACTGCTTTGGTTTTCCCCGAAGAGGAAGGGATGATGTAGCAAAGTAGCATAAGTATTTCCCTCAGTTTTTGAGAACCAAGGTATCAATCCAATAGGAGGCTACGCGCGAGTCCCTCGTACCTGCACAAAGCAAATAAATCCTCGCAACCAATGCGATAAGGGGTTGTCAATCCCTACACAGCCACTTACGAGAGTGAGATCTGATAGATATGATAAGATAATATTTTTGGTATTTTTATGATAAAGATGCAAAGTAAAATAAAAGCAAAGGAAGTAACTAAGTATTGGAAGATTAATATGATGAAGATAGACCCGGGGGCCATAGGTTTCACTAGTGGCTTCTCCCAAGAGCATAGGTATTCTACGGTGGGTGAACAAATTACTGTTGAGCAATTGACAGAATTGAGCATAGTTATGAGAATATCTAGGTATGATCATGTATATAGGCATCACGTCCGAGACAACTAGACCGACTCCTGCCTACATCTACTACTATTACTCCACTCATCGACCGCTATCCAGCATGCATCTAGAGTATTAAATTCATGAAAACAGAGTAACGCCTTAAGAAAGATGACATGATGTAGAGGGATAAACTCATGCAATATGATGAAAAACCCATCTTGTTATCCTCGATGGCAACAATACAATACGTGCCTTGCTGCCCCTTCTGTCATTGGGAAAGGACACCGCAAGATTGAACCAAAGCTAAGCACTTCTCTCATTGCAAGAAAGATCAATCTACTAGGCCAAGCGAAATTGATAATTCGAAGAGACTTGCAAAGATAACCAATCATACATAAAAGAATTCAGAGAAGATTCAAATATTGTTCATAGATAGACTTGATCATAAACCCACAATTCATCGATCTCAACAAACACACCGCAAAAAGAAGATTGCATCGAATAGTTCTCCACGAGAGAGGGGGAGAACATTGTATTGAGATCCAAAAAGAGAGAAGAAGCCATCTAGCTAATAACTATGGACCCGTAGGTCTGAGGTGAACTACTCACACTTCATCGAAGGGGCTATGGTGTTGATGTAGAAGCCCTCTTTGATGGATACCCCCTCCGGCGGAGCTCCGGAACAGGCCCCAAGATGGGATCTCGTGCATATAGAAAGTTGCGGCGGTGGAATTAGGGTTTTGGCTCCGTATCTAATCGTTTGGGGGTACGTAGGTATATATAGGAGGAAGGAGTACGTCGGTGGAGCAACAGGGGGCCCACGAGGGTGGAGGGCATGCCTAGGGGGTAAGTGCGCCCCTACCTCGTGGCCTCCTCCCTTGTTTCTTGACGTAGGGTCCAAGTCCCCTGGATCATGTTCTGTGAGAAAATCACGTTCCCGAAGGTTTCATTCCGTTTGGACTCCGTTTGATATTCCTTTTCTTCGAAACCCTAAAATAGGCAAAAAACAGCAATTCTGGGCTGGGCCTCCGGTTAATAGGTTAGTCCCAAAAATAATATAAAAGTGGATAATAAAGCCCAATAATGTCCAAAACAGTAGATAATATAGCATGGAGCAATCAAAAATTATAGATACATTGGAGACGTATCAGGGTCCGATCACATTCACTTAGCAGAATAAGCAACTTGAAGTATTAGCAATAAGTGAATGCTGTAGAGAACATAAACTCATATATATATATATATATATATATATATATATATATATATATATATATATATATATATATATATTATAGCCAATGAAGAAAAACGACGGAAAGAGTGAAGACAATGCAAAGTTGAAGAACAACTGAGGAATTTCAAAGTGAGGAAAAACTCAGATTGAGGAATTTCAACTTTTGGTAGTGGCGTGACCCACCGTATAAGAATGATGGTTTCAAACACCACATACAATTGTCGTAGGGTATTAAGAATCAAATTCTTCATTAATTTCTTCACACTTAGTGGGTTAGTCTTCATTGATTGAAGAAAAACGTTACTTTGTGTGTTGCACATCTAAGTCATCAATTTTGCACAAGTGTTAGGATGTGTGTCCTTTTCAAAGGTCATTCGAAGATTCTAGGATATTTAGCTCACACCTAAACTTGCTAAATCTCTTCTCATCCAAGGCTTAGTGAAGATATTGGCTAGCTGTTCTTCAGTCTTCACATGCTCAATAGAGATGTCACCCTTCAACACATGATCACGATGAAAATGATGACGAATCTGAATGTGCTTTGTCTTCGAGTGCTGAACTGGGTTATGAGCAATCTTGATGGCACTCTCGTTGTCACAGTAGAGAGGTACATTCTTCATGTTGATGCCGTAGTCCATGAGGGTTTGTTTCATCCATAGCAATTGAGCACAGCAAGAACCATCAGCAATGTACTCAGCTTCAGTAGTAGACAGTGATACGTAGTTCTGTTTCTTTGAAGACCAACAGACGAAGGATCGTCCGAGGAAATGGCATGTGCCATATGTTGACTTGCGGTCCACATGATCACCAGCATGGTTAGAGTCTGAATATCCAATGAGATCAAAAGCCGAGCCCTTGGGATACCATAATCCAAGTGTTGGTGTGTGAGCTAGATATCGAAAAATATGCTTCACAACCTTATTGTTTGATTCCTTCGGTGTAGCTTGAAATTGGGCACACAAGCAAACACTAAGCATAATATCTGGCCTAGATGCACATAAATACAATAAAGAACCAATCATGGAGCGGTATACCTTTTGATCAAAGTCAATACCATTTCCATCAGTGCATATATGGCCATTTGTGGGCATAAGGATTTTGACTCCTTTGCAATCTTGCATGCCGAATTTTCTCAGTACATCCTTGAGGTATTTCTCAGATATGAATATGCCATTTCATTGTTGATGAATCTGAAGACCTAAGAAGAATTTCAATTCTCCCATCATAGACATTAGATATTATTCACTCATCATATAGGCAAATTCATCACTGTAACATTGGTCAGTACAGCCGAAAATGATATCATCAACATATATTTGGCACATAAACAATTCACCATCATAAGATTTAGTGAAAAGAGTTGGGTCAAGTGAACCGGGTTTGAAGCCTTTCTTCATGAGGAATTCCTTCAAGGTATCATACCACGCCCGAGGGGCCTGCTTGAGGCCATAGAGGGCCTTATTGAGTCTGAAGACTTTGGATCTTCAAAACCTGGGGGTTGAGCAACATATACTTCTTCCTCAAGCTTACCATTGAGGAATGCACTTTTCACATCCATTTGATATAAGATGATATCATGATGGTTAGCATAAGCAAGTAATATGCGAATAGCTTCAAGTATAGCAACATGTGCAAAAGTTTCATCAAAGTCAATTCCTTCAACCTGTGTATAGCCTTGCGCTACAAGTCGTGCCTTATTCCTCACCACAAGGCCATTTTCATCTTGCTTGTTGTGGTAGATCCACTTTGTGCCAATGATATTGTGCTTGCGAGGATCTGGCCGTTTGACCAGTTCCTAGACGTTGTTGAGCTCGAATTGATGTAATTGCTCTTGCATAGCTTGAATCCACTCAGGCTCCAGAAATGCTTCATCTACCTTAGTGGGCTCTGTGATAGATACGAAAGCAAAGTGCCCATAAAAGTTAGATAAATGTGAAGCTCTTGAGCGTGTGAGAGGACCTGGAATGTTGATGTCGCTGACAATTTTCTCAATTTGCACTTCATTTGCAACGCAAGGATGAGCTGGTTGTCGTTGAGGAATTTGACCAGCATTTTCTTCATCATCATTTTCCTCAGGTGATCAGAATGACGTTCTTCATGTTCTGGAATGACTTCTTCAGCAGATTCTTCGGTAGGAATGACATCCTCAGTAGCCTTGAACTTAATAGATTCCTCGGGAGGTATTTCATCTATCACAGGAGGTAGGTGCTATCTTTGCGAGCCATTACTCTCATCGAACCGCACATTTACAGTTTCAACAACCTTGTGGTGATAGGTGTTGAAGACTCTGTAGGTGTGCGAGTCCTTACCATAACCAAGCATAAAACCTTCATGTGCTTTCGTGCGAATTTAGAACTGTTATGAGGATCTCTAATCCAGCATTTAGCACTAAAGACTTTGAAATAACTCACATTGGGTTTCTTGTCAGTGAGAAGTTCATGTGCAATTTTCTAGAAGAAGTTTTGAAGATATACCATGTTGATGATGTGGCACGCAGTATCAATTGCCTCAGGCCAGAAGCGAGGAGGCGTCTTGTACTCATCAAGCATAGTGCAGGCCATCTCAACAAGAGTCCTGTTCTTGCGCTCCACGACGCCATTTTGCCGAGGAGTATAAGGAGCAGATAACTCATGAGTAATACCAAGTTCACCAAGATAGTCATCAAGACCAGTGTTCTTGAACTCAGTACCATTGTCACTTCTGATGTGCTTGATCTTCACACCAAAGTTGGTTGAAGCCCTCGAGGAAAATCGTTTGAAGACTTCCTGCACTTTAGTGTTGTAAGTGATGATGCACCCATGTATATAGAGAATAATCATCAACAATGACAAAGCCATATAAAGATGCAACATTAGTAAATGTGGCATAGTGAGTAGGGACAAAGAGATCCATGTGAAGCAATTCAAATGGACAAGTGGTAGTCATGATGGTCTTTGAGGGATGCTTGGCCTTGTTCACCTTTCCGGCTTCACAAGCTCCACACAAATGGTCCTTGAGGAATTTGACACCCTCGATGACAATGACATGGTTCTTCTTTGCGAGCGTGTGTATGTTCCTCATCCCAGCATGACCAAGTCGTTGAGGCCATAGCCAGCCTTCTGAAGCTTTTGCAAGTAGAGATGTAGCAGGTTGTGGTCCTGTAGAGAAATCAACAATATACAAATCTCCTCTCCTAAAGACTTCGAAGACTTTGGAATTGTCAGCTTCCATGATCACAACACAATGATACTTGCCAAAGACAACAACCATATTAAGATCACAAAGCATTGAGATAGACATGAGGTTGAACCCTAAGGACTCGACAAGCATGACTTTGTCCATGTGTCGATCCTTTGAGATTGCAACCTTACCTAGACCCAATACCTTGCTTTTGCCTTTGTCAGCGTAGGTGATATGCTTCAGATGTGATGTAGATAAAGCAGAGTCCATCAATAAGCTCCTGTCACCAGTCATGTGATTTGTACATCCACTATCGAGGACCCACTCAGTGGCTTTGGGTTGATCATCCTGCAGATGAATTAGTGCAACTTACAAACTCATATACTTCATCAGTGAAGAATATGATATCAATTTCATCAGATCAATTTCATCAAGCAATAGAACTGATAAAGCTGCGTGAGGACGTGAGAAATGAAAATTCATTTCTTCATGATTAGCTTGCGTCCTTTCAAGCATATTCAGGACTCCAGCAAATTCTTCAGACGATTAAGTTCGTCTGGAGACCTGACCCTGCATAAGAGATTATTTCTTTTTCTTCACCACCCACATCTGAAGGGGTGGCAAAGAGTTCATCATTCTGCGAGCTCCATAAGAGAAAGGTGGCATAGATGCCAATCCACTTCGTTTCACATAAGAGGGATTAGGGTAAGCATAAGAGTAAGCAGAGAAATTCTTCGAGGATTTATGAACATAATGATTTGAAGAATAATGCACATATCCATAATCCTTAGATCTTTCCTGCGAAATAGACGGGTCAGCACGATGATGCTCATATGAGGACTTTGATCCTTTTGAGGAATTTGATTCATGTGAGGAATTTGATCTGGGGTTCATATTCTTCATAGGTAGTTTCATGATGACATTCACCCGAAGACTTTCAAGGCACCTTTTGGGAACCCAGATTTTCTTCATAGGAGAACCGTTCCTACAGTTAGTGCCAACATATCTAGCAAATATTTCACCATTCTGATTTTTGAACAGTTTATAGTTGGAGTCAATTGACTCAGAAGAATATGAAGATTCACATGTAAAGTCAGATAAAGTAGATGGATCCACTGAAGGTCCCTTTGCAGCAACCATTGAGATTTTGGGATACTGCTCAGGTTTCTAGTAGGTCCTATCAGCATTAAGTTTCCTCTCAAAGGCAATACCCTCTTTCCTAGGGTTCCTGTTGAGGATTTTCTTTTTAAGCACATCACAAAGAGGCTGATGCCCTTTGAGGCTTTTGTACATGCCTGTCATATACAATTCCTTCAGCCCTGCATCATCAGTGATACTAGCAATTGTCGGATTTCGGGTTCCGGCAGACCCTTGAGGTTCGAACACTGGGGTGCGCGCGGAGATTTCGCCTTCTACCTACTTACACCCCTCCGCCTCGCTAAGATCTAAGCTATGGAAAGAACAGCACAAGAGACACAGGGTTTATACTGGTTCGGGCCACCGTTGTGGTGTAATACCCTACTCCAGTGTGTGGTGTGGTGGATTGCCACTTGGGTTGATGATGATGAGCAATACAAGGAAGAACAGCCTCGTGAGGGTCTGTTCTTGGCTAGGGCGATGAACTGCTAGGAGGAGTTCGGTCACCCTTCTCTCTCTCTCTCTCTCTCTCTCTCTCTCTCTCTCTCTCTCTCTCTCTCTCTCTCTCTCTCTTCTCGATTGCGATCCGATCTCCTCCCCTCTACCTTGTGGGTGGCTAGTCCTATTTATAGGCAAAGGCCCTGGGCCTCTTCCCAAATATTGAGTGGGAAGGGCGCCAACAATTGGCCATTTTAAAGGGGAACATCTGGTACACTTATCCTGACTAAAGTTGGTCCTCGCCTGCCAAAGGCTCTATTGGTGACGCTGGCTTGGGCTCCACAATGACTTCCTCCCTACCGTTGGACTGGTCTTGGTCTCGTTGCACCGAAATGGGTGCCTTTGCTTGATGCTCTTGCCCGCACTTGCTCCCTTTGCACCAAAGAGGAAAGAAGGACACTGCGCGGGCTGGCGCCCGCCTGGCACCCTTGGTCATCATGGCTTGCGTCACGGGCACCTCGTCAGGTACCCCGCCTTGATCTCTCCGCCTCCTCGCGAGTCAGCCTGATGAGGCCGTGCCTGAGGAAGCTCTGTGTCGTCCGCCCCGCGAGGCTTGGCCCCTCGCGAGGGTCTTGGGTCTGTGTTGATGAAGATGGGTCGTGCTAGGCCCCCTTTGAGCCACGCTGCAGGCCGCAGGCAGGCAAGTCTGGGGACTCCCGTTCCCAGAATGCCGACAGTAGCCCCCGGGCCCAAGGCGCGCCTGGACTTGGCCGTGCAGGGAGGCGAAAGGGCAAGGGCAAAGCGCCGCGGGCCCTAAAAGCCTGCGGCCTTGGGCGCCGCGTGGCGGTTGATTGGGCGTGGGCGGCAGTGTTCCCCCATGCCCCCCTTATTTTGCGCCATGCTAAGCGGACTCGTAGTCGTAGATAGCCGCTCCCCTTTCTGTTGCTCGAGCGCCCTCTGTCCTTCCTCCGCTCGAACTCCAGCTTCTGTTTTCAACCCAATCTCAAACCTTCCCCCCCTTCCCATCGCCATGGCTCCGACGAAGAAGGGAAGAGGGAAGAAACCCATACCCCCACCTTGCTCGCCGCCGTTGGCGGCCCCCGCCGAGGGCTTGGGCAAGGTCAGCTCGGCTCTGGCCACTATCTTCAATGAATGCGGGAGGACGACGGCCTGGCCCGCGTCCCACTTCTCCATCGAAAGGATAGTCACCGAGGTCCCATATTTTGCCGACGCCCTGTGGGCGGGTCTAGTTCCCCCCTTTTCTGATTTATTCAATGCCGTGCTTTCCCACTATCAGATCCACATGATGCATCTGGGTCCTGAATCCATCACCCTCCTTTCGGTCTTCGCCTTTGTTTGCGAGGCAATGATGGGCATCCTTCCTTCGGTTGCCTTGCTGCGCCACTTCTTCTCTCTGCGCCCTGTCGACCCTACCCAATGCTAGGCGTGCGTGAGCTTCGTTGCCGCGTCTGAGACAGCGGCCTCAGGGATTGACTTCAGGCTCCCTCTGCCCGCGGCTGGGTTCCGCGAGCGGTGGCTGTATGTGGACGCAGGGGTGCCCAGCCCCCTGCTATCGGAGCCAACTTCGCCTGTTGTCCCCAATTCAGGCTGGGGCCAAGAGACGCTTGAGAGCCCTTGGCTCGTCTTCGTCTGGCACCGCTTCGCATTCTTGAGGTCGCTTGGCGTGACAGCACCCAAGGTGGTGAAGGAGTTCCTGCTACGCCGCGTTGCTCCTCTCCAACGCCACTCCCGCCGGATGTGGGCCTTCAGCGGGCGTGATGATCGTATGAGGCTCCAGGAAGAGGACCTGACGCCTGTAGTGCTGAGGACAGCGCTCTTGATCATGACTGGGGACCCCCACCCTGGCAACATCCAGCAGGGAGGGGCCTTGCTGTACCTCTGCCAGAACAGGGGCGATTTTGTGAATCAGATGCCTATCTTTGATGAGTGGGGGCCGCGCCCCGCCGGCCTCCAGGGGCCTCACGAGAACCCAGTGATGGTGACTGCCCTTCCAGTCGGCCAAGGCGACTCTTCCTCAAGTGGCGGAGCAGGAAGGCATGAGGCGCCAGAGGCCGAGGGGGCTCCCGGCGGGGTGACAGTGCCGGGCGATGCTCATGAGGGAGCAGCTCTTGGGGCCCGTGCCGCTGAGGCTGAGGGTGGCAAGTAGCTGCCCTCAGCGCCTGCTACTGAGGCCCCTGAGGCTCCAGCCACTTCTCTTGGCGAGGCGATTGGCAGCGCGCATCAGGCAGGCGCCCCTGACACGGATCGCCTTGATGCTCCATCTTCGTCGCAGGTTGATCCCTGCGCTCAACTCTTGGGCCGCTTCCGCATGGACTTTGAGGCCCTCCGGAAGAGAAGGGAGGCCCTGGGCGAGGATTACCCTTGTCGCCTGCTGAAGCGTAGGAAGTACTTCGCCACTGATGAGTAAGCCTTCTCCTTTCCCAGCTCCCGATCCTCCTGTTGCTTTTACTGATCCTTGCTCCGCAGGCCCCTTCCAGCTGAGCTCGCGGAGACGGCTGAGGTGCCGTCCCCCTTGGCTTCGCCCCCTCCACCGTCCTCAAGCGCTCCGAGCAGCAGAGCCCTTGTGGTGAGGGCGATCAAAGAGGCGAACCGTCCCGAGGTGCATCGTGGCCCTGCGCACCTCGCGATCCTCCTTCGCGGGCCTTCTCGTGGCATAGCCAGCCTGCCGTGGGCTTCTCGCCTGGTCGTGGACTGCGATTAGCTGAGGCGCCCCCTGCGCTCTTCATCTGGGGACGGGCTGGCTCCAGGCCGGGCTTCTGGCGTGGCGTACCCGGCCGTCGCGAGGGTGCCAGCCCCCAGCCCCCTGTCCGGAGGGGGAGTGCTAATTCGTGGCACCCGGCGCTTGCTTGGGGCAGATGATGGTGTGGAAGACGTGCTCGAGCGCGCCCGGGAGCGTCGCGCTCTTCGCCAAGGATTCCTTCGAAGGGCGGCTGACGCGGTGAGCCTGCTTGGTGAGGAGCTTGCTGATGAAGACGTGCGCCTTGAGGCCGAGGGCCTGCGCCTGGCTGCAGAGAGGCGTCAGCTGGAGGGCGCCATCGCCCTTGCGCGCTGTCAGCGCGATCTTGACGACGCAGAGGCCAATGCATCGCTGGTGGCCTCTCGGGAGGCCCGATCTTGGGCCGCTGAGGAGGCCTGGGAAGCTGACCGGCGGCGAGAGGCGGCGGAGGAGCGGGCTCGGGAGCTCCTGGCCTGGTGCCACTCACTGGAGGAGCAAGTGGAGCTGCGCGAGGCAGCCCTCGCGTCGATGAAGGTGGCCTCTGGCGACCCAGCAGAGCTCCAGAAGCATGAGGAGGCGCTGACGCTGGAAGCCGCCGAATGTACCTGCGAGTCCGAACGTCTGGAGACGAGGGAGCGCTTGGTGACGCGGGCGGAGGATGATGTCGCTGCACGGCAAGCCTGTGTCCTGGAGGAGGTCGAACGTCGGGTGGCGATGGCGCACTTGAACCTCGAGCACGAGTTCGAGGAGAGGCTGGGGTTGATTCGGGCCGAGGCTGAAGGTAGGACTGCTGCCTTGATGGCCAAGCTCGAGGAAGCGATGCGGCGGTTCGATGCTTTTCGGGCCGCCCTTGAGGTAGCGCAAGGGGAGTCAACCACCTCCCAGGCCGAGGTGCTCCTTCTTCGCCAGCGGGTGGAGGAGGCTGAGGTCGTCGCGCGCCAGAATGCGGACGAGATACGTCAGCGGTGGATCCTGGAGCATGAGCACGGCCCCATGCTCACCACGCTCCAGGAGAGAGCCAACACAGCCTTGGGCAACATCTGCGAGGCGGCTGTTGGCGAGCCGCACGCAGTCAACTACGTCGGCAACCTTCAGTTCTTCACCGACATGGTGACGCAGCTGGAGGCGCGGTCGGTCAGGGCCGACAAGTTGGTGGAGGAGAGGAGCCGAGCCCTGCTCGGGCGCGCCTTTTCTCGCGTCTTCAGCCATCTCCGGAACATGGATCCCAACTTCGATTTCGACGCCGCCATCGCCCCAGTCCCCCAGGCCGTCCGAGACGACCTGGCGCACTGGGTGGAAGACAATGTGGATGCTCTTGTCAGGGCCTTCGCTTCAGACAACGACGGCGTGATCGTGGCTGCCAATGAGGGCGGTGTGGTGAACGGCCCTGATGCCGCTGGTGGCGACGCAGACAGCGATGGCGAGTTCAGCGACGCCGGCAACGGTTCGGGTGGTGCTCCTGGGGACGCATTGGGGGATTTATCCAACTGATCGTGCATCGTTCATGTTTCCTTACCCTGCATGAATAGAACTCAGGTTTTGGCCTGATGGCTGTGAGAGCATTTTGGAGGGGGAGCCCCTCATGTAAAACTTGTGTTCATCGTATTAGTAGACGTTACATTTCCCATGCGCCCGCGCCAAGTGGTTGGCTTAAGCGACGTGCTGGTCGGCTAGTTTACCTTTGTCCTGTGCGGGCCCTGAGGTAGCCTGTGGGAGGCTGTGGTGTCCCGAGTGTTCCCTGATCGAATCCGTAGGATCTGCAGTAAAAAACCCTCCTGAGAGGACGCGGCGGCGGTAGTCTGGGCTGCGCGCAAGCTAGGCCTGACCCGGCTCGCGAGGGGCTCACGAGGGGAGGCAGCTGAGGCGAAGTGGTAACCAAAACGCAAGAAATTTCTCAAACAAGACTAAGCACCCCTTCCCCGAACACACGCAAATCTCAAATTCGAATCCAACTTAAATCCAACGGGAGGAAGTGACAACCAAAGCAACGAAAGCAGACAAAAGGCCGCGTCCGACACCTAATCTAGTCTTGGACGTCTTCTCACCAGCGCGGAGCTAAGTGCTGCCACTGGGCGTGGGAGGGAGCCCCAGGGCCTGAGGCCGGCACCCCTGAGACTCCGGGGCATGTACAACCCCACTCATTATTACGTGAGAGTGTCACGGGGCGGCGAGCTTCACAGGCACTTGGCCTTCTTGACAGGTACCGGCCTTGCTTCATATCGCCAGACGAGGGCCCCGCCTTGCGCCACACTCTAGTGCCATCAACGATGACCGGAAACCAGGATGCCGCCGATGGGGTAGAGCGGTCGCCAGCGGTTCCCCCGACGACCACGGGTCCTCCGCCAGGGGCAGGCCCTGAGGCACCTCCCCAGCATAGGGCCTACCTCTTGAAAACACCTTGCTCCGAACGCCGCGGTGGTGATGTCGGATCTCGGCCCCTCTCCTGCAGCCCCCTGCGCCCTCCTCCCGAGGGGTAGGAGACTATGGGAGCGGGGTAGCTGCTCGCTGTGGCGACCTGCACCTCCTACGATCCATGATTAGCGTATGCCTGCTCCTGAGGAATTAGCGGTACCCGATAATCGTTGCCTCCAGCGTGGCCAGTGGGACCGTCCCAGGGCTCCTGGAAGGGCTCAGCTTCTGGCGCCTCGTCCCCCCAGCTTGGGCTGAGGAGCGAGCCTTGTTCGCCCTCGTGAGGGTGTCCTTGGTCCATCATGAGGGGCACGCATTCTTCTGGCGCCGTCATCCCGAAGGCCATGCCGTAGTGCTCCGCGTGCCACGCAGCTCTGCTTGACGCGCCCACTGTGGGGTGGTAGCGCGGCTGTCCGCTAGGGCCGTGGGTCGCATCGAGTCCTTCTTCTTCGCGGACCGGGAGCGAGGGCAGCGCCGCCGCCGGTCCGGTGCCGACAGCTTCGCTGGCGTTGGAGTAGCCTTGGAGACCGTGGGCGCGTGCGGAGCCCCCGTGTGGGCCGCCCTGGGCTTGAGATGGGAGCTAGGTGCAGAAGGGGTGAGCCCCTGAGGCGGCGAAGCCCAGGAGCTCTGCCACCCACTCCAGCAGCGCGTCGCGGCCGCCCTCCAGCAGCCTGCACTGCAGCACCTCTCGGGCCACCGTGAGCGCGGCCCTCGAGTTTGCCTGCTCCCGGCGGGTGTATGGTGTCGTAGTCGCGACGTGATTGGAGGCCCTTGCTGCCGACCGCGCCTGCCACGGTGAGAGAACTATCGAAGCCTGTCCGCGTCGCTCGCGGCCCGTAGTGCCCTGCGGACCGCAAGCTGCCCGGGGCACGGGGTCGCCCGAGGCGAGCGGTTCTGCGCGGGCGGGCCATGCCGCCCATGGATTTGGGTTGTCCGCCTGGTCGCCGGACATGGTGATGACGACGCGACGGGACACGAAGCGGTAGAAGGTGGATTCTGGTGCACCCCTACCTGGTGCACCAAATGTCGGATTCCGGGTTCCGGCAGACCCTTGAGGTTCGAACACTGGGGTGAGCGCAGAGATTTCGCCTTCTACCTACCTGCACCCCTCCGCCTTGCTAAGATCTAAGCTATGGAAAGAACAACACAAGAGACACAGGGTTTATACTGGTTCGGGCCACCGTTGTGGTGTAATACCCTACTCCAGTGTGTGGTGTGGTGGATTGCCTCTTGGGATGATGATGATGAGTAATACAAGGAAGAACAGCCTCGCGAGGATCTGTTCTTGGCTGGGGCGACGAACTGCTAGGAGGAGTTCGGTCACCCTTCTCTCTCTCTCTCTCTCTCTCTCTCTCTCTGTCTCTCTTCTCGACTGTGATCCAATCTCCTCCCCTCTACCCTGTGGGTGGGTAGTCCTATTTATAGGCAAAGGCCCTGAGCCTCTTCCCAAATATTGAGCGGGAAGGGCGCCAACAATTGGCCATTTTGAAGGGGAACATCTGGTACACTTATCCTGACTAAAGTTGGTCCTCGCCTGCCAAAGGCTCTGGTGGTGACGCTGGCTTGGGCTCCACAATGACTTCCTCCCTGCCGTTGGACTGGTCTTGGGCTCGTTGCACCAAAACAGGTGCCTTTGCTTGATGCTCTCGCCTGCAATTGCTCCCTTTGCACCAAAGAGGAAAGAAGGACACTGCGCGGGCTGGCGCCCGCCTGGCACCCTTGGTCATCATGGCTTGCATCACGGGCACCTCGGGAGGTACCCCGCCTTGATCTCTCCGCCTCCTCGCGAGCCAGCCTGATGAGGCCGTGCCTGAGGAAGCTCCGTGTCGTCCGCCCCGCGAGGCTTGGCCCCTCGCGAGGGTCTTGGGTCTGTGTTGATGAAGATGGGCCGTGCTGGGCCCCCTTTGAGCCACACCGCAAGCCCCAGGCAGGAAAGTCTGGGGACTCCCGTTCCCAGAACACCGATAGCAATGTCCTCAGATGAGTAATTAGTGATAGCAGAGACAGTTGAAGAATTTGCAGCAATGGAAGCATTTGAGCATTCAGGTGAAGAATTATTAGATTCACATTCAATGAACTTCAAACATGGAGGAATAAATTCTTCCTGAGTAGCGCTGATTTGTTGAGCAAGTAATGAATCACGCTCCTTCTGAAGATCTTCATAACTCACTCTTAACTGCTCAAGATCTTGCTTTCTTTGAAGAAATTCATAAGAAAGCTTCTCTTGATCAGATAGGAGAGTGTCATGATGACCTTGATGATTGTCGAACTTAGACTGAAGTCTCTGAAGATTTTCAGTCAAAATTTTAGTGCGATTCATTTCCTCGCCCAACATATCATCGCTTTTGTCTAGCATGTTTTGAACTTTTTCCAAAACCTTTTGCAGTTTCACAACAATCTTAGCAAGTTTAGAATAGCTGGGATTAAGGTTTTCATCAGATTCATCCTCACTTGATTCAGAGGAGGGATATTTGAGTACCTTTTCACCTTTTGCCATGAAGCAATAGGTGGGAGCATAGTCATCATCGCCGTCGTCAGTGGTGTTGGAGAGGTCCTTTTCCTCAGAGTTGAAGATGGACTTGCTGACGCATGCGGTAGCGAGGGCTAGGCTCGCCACACCAGAGTCTGACTCCTCAGATTCCTCCACTTCCTCATTTTCCTCAGATTCAACCTCAGAGTCCATTTCCTTGCCAATGAATGCCCGAGCCTTCTTGGAGCTGCTCTTCTTGTGAGCTGAAGACCTTGAAGATTTCTTCTTCTTCTTTGAATCCTCAGAACTGTAATCATTATATTTCTTCTTCTTTGATTCCTTTTCCCACTGAGAACAATTTTCAATGTAGTGACCGGGTTTCTTGCATTTGTGATAGAGTCTCTTCTTGTAATCATGGGATGAGGAATCTGATCTTAAGTCACCACTTCTTGACGATTTTCCAAAACGACCACATCTTGAGAACTTCTGGAATTTCCTCACGAGCATTGCTAGCTCCTGGCTCAGTTCTTTAGGGTCACCAAGGCTGCTACCAGAATCTTCACCTTCTGAATCAGACACTGCCTTGGCCTTTAGAGCTCGTGATCTGCCATAGCTTGGTCCATAGAGATCTCTCTTCTCAGCAAGCTAGAACTCATGAGTGTTTAGCCTCTCAAGGATATCAGCGGGATCAAGTGACTTATAGTCTCCACATTCTTGTATCATCAATGCCAAAGTATCAAATGAGGAATCAAGCGATCTCAGCAATTTCTTCACCACCTCATGGTCGGTGATGTCAGTGGCACCAAGTGCTTGAAGCTCATTTGAGATGACAGTGAGGCGATCGAAGGTTTGCTGAACATTTTCACTGTCGAGTCTTTTGAAGCGGTTGAAGAGATTGTGAAGAACGTCAACTCGAGATTCATGCTGTGTTGAGACGCCTTCGTTGACCTTGGACAAGCTGTCCCAGATAAGCTTTGATGTTTTCAAGGCACTCACTCTGCCATACTGCCCTTTGCTCAGATGGCCACATATGATGTTCTTCGCTTGAGAGTCGAGTTGATTGAATCTTTTCACATCAGCAGCGTTGATGGTGGGAGTGACAGAGGGAACACCATTCTCCACAACGTACCAAAGATTGTTATCAATTGCCTCAAGATGCATGCACATCTTCTTATTCCAGTAGGGGTAGTCCGTCCCATCGAAGGTAGGAAACCCAGCAGAAACCTTGATCATACCTGCGGTCGAAATAACTAAAACTCTAGATGGTTAAACCAAAATCACACAGAACAAGGGAGTACCTTGCACTGATACCAATTGAAAGTGCGTTAAGTCGACTAGAGGGGGGTGAGTAGGCGATTTTTATGAATTCTTCACTGAGGAATTTCAGGGTGAGGAAATTCCTAAGAGAAGAACTACTTGCAACGAAATAAGTACTCAGAAGTAAACATAACAGAACATGATCATGGTCTTCATGATGAAATGAAAACAAGCACAGAGTACAGAAAGCGTAAACACAGGATAAGCAGAATGAAGACAAACAGACCGAAGAAATTGAGCTGAGGAAATAGAGAAAATCTTCAGTCAAAGTCCTCTAACAGATATGAACAAGCACATAACACAGAAATGATGAAATGGAAGGGTTGAGTAAATGGAACCAGTTAGCTCGGTGAAGACAATGATTTGGTAAACCAGTTCCAACTGTTGTGACAGTTGTACGCCTGGTTAGGGCGGCTAGGTATTTAAACCCGAGGACACATAGTCCCGGACACCCAGTCCTGAACACGCAGCTCAGGACACTTAGTCCTCACCGTATTCCCCTTGAGCTAAGGTCACACAGACCTCGCCCAATCACTCGTGATAAGTCTTCAGCTGACTTCCAAACCTTCACAGACCCGGTCACTCGGTGATCCACAATTTCCTCTTGGATGCTCTAGACCATGACGCCTAACCGTCTGGAAGATGCACAGTCTTCAAAGGTAACAAGTGTCGGATCCAGGCAGGATCAATATCTTCAGTGATACTCAATCACTTTGGGTTTGTAGGTGCTTGGGTTTGGGTTTTCCTCAGTTGATAATTTTCCCTCAAAGTCCTTAAAGGATGGGATGCTCTCAAATGACAAGTGTCAGTTTCTCTCAGAGCAGCCAACTAGCTAGTGGTTGTAGGGGGCGGCTATTTATAGCCTAGGGAGCAGCCCGACATGATAAGACATAAATGCCCATCAATGATATGACCATTAAGTGGAAGGATATTTTGGGACAGTTGGCGCGTAGCACAACAACGGTCAGAAATTTGACTAACAAATTTCTCAGGGTTGTCATGTTCCTCACTTGTAGGCAATCCGCACTGGTGAATCCTAACTCCTCAGTCAGAACAAATTCCTCTTCGTCTCTGTCACTAAAGAAATTTGACTGAACTGTATGAGATTTCCAATGGCTTCACTCGAAGGGATTGGTAGGTGTAGGATTTTGAGTTGAGCATCACTTGAAAATTTTTCCTTAGAATTTCCTCGACCCCCTTTAATAGCATGGTGTTTCCTATGACTCAAGAAAGAGAAAATGAAACTACGAAAACAAAAGTCTTCACGCTTCATGTTCCTCGAATGAATACCAAGTCTTCAGGATCACACCAATTTCTTCACTTTGAAAGTCTTCAGAAAGTCTTCAGTAATCCAAAGTCTTCAGTCGAAGAACTTCATTTTTAGGGGTCGACTTTCTCTGTAAATATCAAACTCCTCATATACTTATAGACCTGTGTATACTCACAAACGCATCTGTCCCTTAACCTATAAGTCTTCAATACATCAAAATCACTAAGGGGCACTAGATGCACTTACATAAACATGGTAGCTCTATGAAGTATCTCTGAAACAATAGTGACATGTTTTCCATGATTAGAATTGTGGATATCCATGACCACCTGCTTCGCATCAGATGCCAAGATAAAATTTTGAACAAGAAGATCTTCAGCCAACACTATTCCCTCCCTACATGCAATAGCTTCCAACGTCGCCGGGTATTGGAGTCACAGAACGACTAGAGCCGAGATACCCATGTAGTTGCCTTGGTCATCTCGACAAACTGCGGCTGCGCTGGCTGAAACCCCGGCTTCAACATGGATTTTGGTGTATCCTGTCGGTGGTTCCTTCTGTCGTCTATTGCCTCTGGGCACTTCTGCATCGCATGTACCGGTGACGACTTCAGTTCCCTTAAAATCTCTAGATCTCTAATATATCTATCAATAAACATATGTGTTGCTTGAGGGCTTTGAAAAATTCCTTCATGAACAGCTTTCCTCCTAGATGACCAAATGGCCCAGAGCGTAACAACAACCTTGATGAATTTCATGTGAGGTAATGTTTCCATCAGTGCAAAGAGCCAGTGACGAGCATGTGGTTCCGTCGTTGCAATGAGGTGTCGAGCGATGTCATCATCCACCAGCACCCACGTACACCGAGCAACAGTACACTCCAGCAATGAGTGCCTCCAAGAATCTGGTCCTCCACATAATCCGCATGCATCAGAATTCGTCATATGGTGGTGAGCTCTAACATCTTCGGTTGGAATTGAGTGCTTGGACAACCTCCACAAAAACATTCGAATCTTTCATGGTACTTGTGTTTTCCACAACATCTTCCAAGGTTTCTCTTCAATGTTTATACTTGAGGATCCAGCCAATTCCTCCAGCCACGCCTCCATTCTCAATTTCGTTGCCACAAGCATTCTATAAGCTGATTTCACTGTGAAGACTCCGCTTCTCTCTAAATGCCAGCCCCAATAGTCCTCCGCGTTCCTTGTGCACAAGGGGATGCACATGATGGCCGGAATATCCATCGGCATAAACACCTCATGCAGCCTCTGAAAATTCCACATTGCCGAGGTAGCATCTATTAGTTCAGATACCATCACCGGGGGGTTTGGAATCCTACTACCATACGATCTCAGCATCTCATCCCGAGGTATCTAGTTATCGTCCCATATATTAGTTGTTGTTCCATTGTCAATTCTCCTGATCAAACCCTGTTTCAAAACATCTCTTCCTTCAATGATGGCTCTCCATATCTGGCTAGGGTGGTTGCCAAGGGTAGCCTGCAAAATTGTTGAGTTTGGATGATAAATACTCCTTACCACACGGGCACTCAATGGCTCTGTATCTTGCAACATACACCATGGTTGCCTCGCTAACATAGCCAAATTGAACAGTTCAAAATCTTTGAAACCCAAGCCCCCATGCCTTTTGGTTGAGTCATTTCTTTCCACGAGACCCAATGTGGTTTACGATGACCATCTTTGCTGCCCCACCAAAATTTTTGAATTAACATATTGAGATGCTCGCAAAGCCCTCTAGGCAATTTAAAACAAGACATAAATAAAATTGGTACTGCCTGAGCTACTGCTTTGACCAGAACTTCCATTCCAGCAGATGACATTGTTCTCTCTATCCAACCCTGTAGTTTGTTCCACAATCTGTCCTTCAAATATTTAGAAGCCCCATTCTTTGATGTCCCAATGTCAGATGGCATGCCCAAGTATTTCTCATTGAGGGTTTCACTTGACACGTTAAGGATTCCTTTAATTTCAGATCTCACCCACTCTGGAACTCCCTTACTAAAAAAGATTGAAGACTTATCATAATTGATATGCTGACCTGGAGCATTACAATATATATCCAACAGCTGGTGCACCTCTTGAGCACCCATACCATTCGCCTTGAAAAACAGCAAGCTATCATCTGGAACTAGCGCACGAAAGCACAATCAAGAACAAGTGGGTCGTGGGCGCCACTTTCAGACCATGAAGATTTGATGACTCACTTCTAGATTTTAGGAGGCACGAAAGGCCCTCTGCTGTAATCAAGAACAAGTAAGGGGATATGGGGTCCCCTTGCCGTATAACAAAAGGTTTGAACTCCTGCAACTTCTTCCCATTATATAACACCGAAAATTTGACAATGTAGCCCCATTACTATGTAGACCCAATTGGTGGTGAAGCCCAATTTGAGCACAATTGCTCTAAGATAAGTCCATTCCACCTTATCATAGGCCTTCATCATATCAAGCTTAAGAGCACTGTTGGGGAACGTAGCAATAATTCAAAATTTTCCTACATGTCACCAAGATCTATCTATGGAGTCATCTAGCAACGAGGGAGGAGTGGATCTACATACCCTTGTAGATCGCGCGCGGAAGCGTTCAAGAGAACGGGGTTGATGGAGTCGTACTCGTCGTGATCCAAATCACCGATGATCCTAGCGCCGAACGGACGGCACCTCCGCGTTCAACACACGTACGGAGCAGCGACGTCTCCTCCTTCTTGATCCAGCAAGGGGGGAGGAGAGGTTGATGGAGATCCAGCAGCATGACGGCGTGGTGGTGGAAGTAGCGGGATTCCAACAGGGCTTCGCCAAGCGCTGCGGGAGGAGGGAGATGTGTCATGGGAGGGAGAGGGAGGCGCCAGGGCTTAGGTGTTGCTGCCCTCCCTTTCCCCCACTATATATAGGGCCAAGGGAGAGGGGGGGGGGCGCAGCCTTGGCCCTTCCTCCAAGGAAGGGTGCGGCCAAGGGAGGAGTCCCTCCTCCCCAAGGCACCTCGGAGGCGCCTTCCCCTCTTAGGACTCTTCCTTTCCCTCATCTCTTGGCGCATGGGCCTCTTGGGGCTGGTGCCCTTGGCCCATATAGGACAAGGAGCACCCCCTACAGCCTATGTGGCCCCCCGGGGCAGGTGCCCCCACCCGGTGGACCCCCGGGACCCTTCCGGTGGTCCTGGTACAATACCGGTGACCCCGAAACTTGTCCCGATGGCCGAAATAGCACTTCCTATATATAATTATTTACCTTCGGACCATTCCGGAACTCCTCGTGACGTCCGGGATCTCATCCGGGACTCCGAACAACTTTTGGGTTACCGCATACTAATATCTCTATAACCCTAGCGTCACCGAACCTTAAGTGTGTAGACCCTACGGGTTCGGGAGACATGCAGACATGACCGAGATGACTCTCCGGTCAATAACCAACAGCGGGATCTGGATACCCATGTTGGCTCCCACATGTTCCACGATGATCTCATCGGATGAACCATGATGTCAAGGACTTAATCAATCCCGTATACAATTCCCTTTGTCTAGCGGTACGATACTTGCCCGAGATTCGATCGTCGGTATCCCGATACCTTGTTCAATCTCGTTACCGGCAAGTCTCTTTACTCGTTCCGTAACACATCATCCCGTGATCAACTCCTTGATCACATTGTGCACATTATGATGATGTCCTACCGAGTGGGCCCAGAGATACCTCTCCGTCACACGGAGCGAGAAATCCCAGTCTCGATTCGTGCCAACCCAACAGACACTTTCGGAGATACCCGTAGTGCACCTTTATAGCCACCCAGTTACGTTGTGACGTTTGGCACACCCAAAGCACTCCTACGGTATTCGGGAGTTGCACAATCTCATGGTCTAAGGAAACGATACTTGACATTAGAAAAGCTTTAGCATACCATATACATGATCTTGTGCTAGGCTTAGGATTGGGTCTTGTCCATCACATCATTCTCCTAATGATGTGATCCCGTTATCAACGACATCCAATGTCCATGGTCAGGAAACCGTAACCATCTATTGATCAACGAGCTAGTCAACTAGAGGCTTACTAGGGACATGGTGTTGTCTATGTATCCACACATGTATCTGAGTTTCCTATCAATACAATTCTAGCATGGATAATAAACGATTATCACGAACAAGGAAATATAATAATAATCAATTTATTATTGCCTCTAGGGCATATTTCCAACAAGCACAATGTTGATTTCCCTTGGCCTTGTTGTGTTTCATAAAATGAAGGCATTGTTGGGGAATGTAGTATTTCAAAATTTGCCTACGATCACGCAAGATCTATCTAGGAGAAGCATAACAACGAGTGGGGAGAGTGTGTCTACGTACCCTCGTAGACCTAAAGTGGAAGCGTTAAGTAACGCGGTTGATGTAGTCGAACGTCTTCGCGATCCAACTGATCTAAGTACCAAACGTACGACACCTCCGCGTTTAGCACACATTCATCTCGCTGACGTCCCTCGGGCTCTTAATCCAGTTGAGGCCGAAGGAGAGTTCCGTCAGCACGACGGCATGGCGATGGTGATGATGAAGTTACCAGCGCAGGGGTTCGCCTAAGCACTACGACGATATGACCGAGGTGTGTAACTGTGGATGGGGGCACCACACACGGCTAAGACAAATCTACTTCTGTGTCTATGGGGTGCCCCCTCCCCCATATATAAAGAAGGGGAGGAGGAGGGCCGGCCACAAGGGGCGCGCCCAAAGGGGGGATTCCTACTCCTAGTAGGAGTAGGTTTCCCCCTTTCCTAGTCCAAGTAGGAGAATAAGGAAGGAGAGGGAGAAGGAAAGAGGGGGGCGCCGCCCCCTCCCTAGTCCAATTCAGATCAGCCCATGGGGGGGGGGGCTCCCCTTGTGGCCCTTCTCTCCTTTCCACTAAGGCCCAATACTTTTCCCGGCGAATTTCCGCAACTCTCCGGTACTCCCAAAAATACCCAAACCATTCAGAACCTTTCCGATGTCCGAATATAGCCTTCTAATATATTGAACTTTACGTCTCGACCATTTCGAGACTCCTCGTCATGTCCGTGATCTCATCCGGGACTCCCAACAACCTTCGGTACATCAAATCACATAACTCACAATAGATATCGTCATCGAACGTTAATCGTGCGGACCCTACGGATTCGAGAACTATGTAGACATGGCCGAGACTCATCTCTGGTCAATAACCAATAGTGGAACCTAGATGCTCATATTGGTTCCTACATATTCTACGAAGATCTTTATCGGTCAAACCGCATAACAACATACGTTGTTCCCTTTGTCATCGGTATGTTACTTGCCCGAGATTCGATCGCCGGTATCATCATACATAGTTCAATCTCGTCACCGGCAAGTCTCTTTACTCATTCCATAATGCATCATTCCGTGACCAACTCATTAGTCACATTGTTTGCAAGGCTTATAGTGATGTGCATTACCGAGAGGGCCCAGAGATACCTCGTCGATACACGGAGTGACAAATCCTAATCTCGATCTATGCCAACCCAACAAACACCTTCGGAGACATCTGTAGAGCATATTTATAATTACCCAGTTACGTTGTGACGTTTGATAGCACACAAGGTGTTCCTCCGGTATTCAGGAGTTGCATAATCTCATAGTCAGAGGAACATGTATAAGTCATGATGAAAGCAATAGCAATAAACTAAATGATCATAGTGCTAAGCTAATGGATGGGTCTTATCCATCACATCATTCTCTAATAATGTGATCCCTTTCATCAAATAACAACTTTATTATTGCCTCTAGGGCATATTTCCTTCAGTCTCCCACTTGCACTAGAGTCAATAATCTAGTTCACATCGTCATGTGATTTCACAACAATAGTTCACATCTTTATGTGATTAGTTCACATCTTCATGTGACTAATATCCAAAGGGTTTATTAGAGTCAATAATCTAGTTCACATCACTATGTGATTAACACCCAAAGAGCGATCATGTTTTATTTGTGAGAGAAGTTTAGTCTACGGGTCTGCAACATTTTCAGATCCTTCAGCCCCAGAGTGTTGGCAATCAAGGGCCAAGAAAGAATCCCAAGTCTATCCTATCTCGCCACTGTCGAAAGCACAATCCCTTTCTCTTTCTATACCGAAATCGTCGTTTCATTCCTCCGCAACTTCTATCGCGGACATGATTCAATCTACCTTGCAAGACAGATTAAGATATGACTTAAGGCTTTCCCAAGCTGGCGCATAACCTCTGGTAGAGGCATTCACCCAGAGACAGAGAAGTGGGAAACCGCGGATGAAAGAATACCGAGGTCTTTGATAGCAAACTTCTACGCGAGCTTTCTAACTGTATTTTACAAATTTCTATGTCTATAATACTCTGCATGGAGCTACTTTAGCTAATGCTTTCACTTTTAATATGTATCTAGATCGAGACTTAGAGTCATCTAGATCGGTGTCAAAAGTTTGCATCGACGTAACTCTTTACGACGTAACTCTTTTATCACCTTCATAACCAAGAAATATTTCCTTAGTCCTCTAAGGATAATTTTGACCGCTGTCCAGTGATTTACTTCTAGATCACTATTGTACTCTTTTATCAAAATGATACTAAGATATACAATAGATCTGGTACTCAACATATTTTATAGAACCTATCACCGAGCTGGAATTGCCATGGCAAGTGCCACCTCCCTCACCCCTGCCATTGAGTACGACGGCGACGACCGCATCAGCGTCCTCCCCTACGACCTTCTCCGCAACATCGTCTCCCGCCTCCCCGTCAGGGACGCCGCCCGAACCGCTGCCCTCGCGCTCCCGGTGGCGCCACCTCTGGCGCTCCACCCCGCTCATCCTCAGCGACGCCGACCTGTCCCCCTCTGCGGTCGCTCACGTCCTCGCAGACCACCCGGGCCCTTTCCGCGCCACCCACATCGCCCGCTGCAGGTTCGCATCCCACGGGCGTGAGCTCGCGGAGTGGTTGGGCCTCCTCGCCGCCAAGGGCATCCTGGACCTCGTCCTCGTCAACGACGAGGGCGTCGCCAAGCTCCCCACCGACATCCTCCGCTGCGCCTCACTCCAGCGCCTCTTCCTGGGATTCTTTACGTTCCCGGACACCGCTGCTCTCTCCCGCGGTGTACTTGGACCACACACCGTTCACGGACATCTCTGCCTCCGTGCCTCCGTGCTGCCTCGCCTTCAGGAGCTCGGCATGTTTGCTTGCAGCATCAGCGAATGGGACCTGCTCTACATGCTCGATTGCAGCCCGGTTCTGGAGAAGCTCACGTTCGTATTCAGCGGTACCCCCGATGCCTTCCACCTCCGGTGCAAGAGCCTCCGGTGCGTGGTCTTCCTGCTGGAAGCGCCCCGCAGAGGTGACGGTAGGAGTATTGTGATGATCAAGATTGCTTGTGTGCCCAACCTGCGGGCACTCGGCTTCTTGGAGCCAAGATTTCACCGGCTGCAGATCGGCGACAATAACATCAATGTATGAACTTTCCAGGATTCCATCACTCTCTCGGTACATAGTAATGCTTGGGAAACCTGTTGATATGTATGAGGTGACATATTTGCTTCTTTTGGTGCATGTTTGGCCATTGCAGCCTGGCACAGTGCCGAGCCCAAGTACAGTGGTTCCAAGCGTTAAGATATTGGCTTTGAAGGTTAATTTTGGTGTCTTAAGGGATGTCAAGATGACGGTGGCCTACCTCGGATGCTTTCCCAACATTGACACGCTGCACATCGAGGTGATATCCTTGTATCCCATGCAATTATTCAATCAGTTACTTGACCCCCATACCACTATTTATTAGCAATGGAAGATCATTACCTCTTGCATGATCCATCTCTCTAATGCACCATTTACTGATATGATGTTTCAGTCTATAACTGAACGCACTGGAAAAAACCATGCCAAGTTCTGGCAGGAGCTCCCTAGTTGAATGCATCAAGTCGCACCTCAAGAAGATGGTTTTCCATAAATATAGAGGGAAACGAAGTGAACTTGAATTCCTTAAGTTCATTTCCAGGAAAGCGCAAGAGCTACAGACATTGTATGTTCTGCTAAACAGACAGAGTCTTACTTCGGTGTCCAAGCAGGCAGAGATGACAAGCAAATTGGTGGATCTCTCGGAGGTAGCATGGAGCTGTGATTGCAAGATAATGGTGCTAGGCCCTGAATTTCAGAGTAATTGGAGCATCCAGAAAGCATCTGATCTTACTGTCGACGACCCTTTTCACTAATGAATTGAGGCTGGTTATACATTTACATGATCAAAAGATTTTTTTTCTTTCTCTGCAGAGAGTGATTTACTGTTCTTCATATGCAAGGGCACTGTTTAGTTTGTAGGCAAGTATGTCTGTTCTTGACAAAGAACATGAAGATTTCAACTAGAGAATGAGTGTCTGAAAGTGTTTAAGCTAGCTGTACTATGCTTCATTCAGAGTGTACTAGTAACTGTTATCTACTCTGTTTAATCCTGATGTAAAAGACCAGTCTGATCCTCCTTCCGAACATGTTTATGCTAATTTTATTTTCCCCTGTTTGATGTCGTCTATGTCAATTTCATCATCATCAGATGATCAGAGTATACCAAGCTACTTAGGTGTGCTCCTGATTTCTGCATTGCAGCTTTTGCTGCTACATATTCCTGAACAGTATTATCTGTTATTTTATTGATGCAAAAAAACTTTCAGTTTCAGTTTTATAGTTTCTCTCATGTAGTCATGTAACTGTTGAACCGTCACCACTCTAGTTTTCATACTTTTCAGCCATCAGAAAGCCTCCCCAGGAGTTATATCTCAGGATAGCCTCCGCTGAAAATGGCTGCCACCAAGAGCTCTTGCGGCGCAAAGGAGGCATGACCGCCGTCCACCGGGCAAGGTTTTCCTGGCGCGAGGTAGCTGGGAAGGGGATGATACTATGGCGGTGGTGGGAAAGGGCGGAATCAGACGTCCACCCTGAGTTTGGTTGGCAAGTTCGGAGTTTAACTGCTCCCTCCGTTCACAAATATAAGATGTTCTAACTTTTTTTTGAACCGGATGTCGATAGACACGTTTTGGTGTGTTTGTTCACCCATTTTAGTTCATATGTAGTTTATATTTCAAAACATCTTATATTTATGAACAGAGGGAGTAGTAATAACAAGTCACCACCAATTAATCAACTTTTGAGATTTTATCGACACAAGTAAACATGGCAAACAACTGAATGATCGTCTCAATAGTTCGGACTTCAGGCACACACACATGGGGATCAACTCATATATAATGTTAGGTTATCAGCAACAGCCGGAACATGCAGAAATCTCAAAGCAAAAGAGGGGAGAAACGGTGTGAAGCATAAACATCAACCAGAAAAGACTTCAAAATTTCGAAGGAAGTTCCGAATGGGAAATCAGATGATCTTCTTATGAAGACACTACCACCTTCTGAAGCCGCAAATGGAGCATTTGCATTCCTGTTTACTGAAAGGAAAAAAGTGCCCTCTGAAAGCTTCTTACTGCAGAAATAACATGTGCGCAACATCATAGACAACGCATGGGCTTTTGTTGACGCTCCACATGTGTAACACAAAGGTCTAGGGATCTAAACCAGACGAAAATAAGAACTTCACTACCAGTTTTAGTGCAAATTTAGATTCAAGCCACATAGTAACGACGCCGGCAGCTTAAACTGAAGATGCCCTGTCAGCCACCCATGAATGATGAACTCTCTTGTGGTACAGGAAGTAAATCACAACAGGCAGTGCCAGTAAGCACCTATACGGTTCCTGATTGATGCTAAGAATTTTTACTCATGTGTACCTATGTGCGCAAGTAATCAGTGAATAACTGAATATCCGTGCACTCACTGCCCCGTTCTATAGCAGAGCATAAGCCAACACAACTACGCAAGGCATGTCAACTTTCAAGAATTGATAGCTAAATTATCCAATCAAACTCAAGATGAAAACACACTATTCGTTTAAATCTTGTCATTTTTGTCTAATTCACAAATCATTGCATTATTGGATGAATCTTTACAAGTACACATTACGTAGCATTACTAACATTCCTGAATTATTTCACATTTTTTGAGAATCAGAAAAAAATGAAGAGGAGAGAGAATATTACTTGCACCGGCAACCAGTTGCAGAAAATCCTCTTTCCACAGGTGTATTGCTATTTTCTTAAAATAACTACCATATGAGTGGAAAAGTGAAAATTATGCACTACATAGATGCACTAAAACATTATCTCATGAACGTTGTTGCGCGCTTTGAGTTGCCGCCATGAAAGCAGAGTAATCCTTTTTAATGTTTTTGAGCCTCACGACCACGTCGCTCATGCTTGCCCTCTGACTGGGAGAATCGTCCGAACACTCTAGACCCAGCTGGAATATCGACACAAGAAAGTTTCCATTGCAGGAAATGGAGGATGACGACGATGAAGTATTAATTGTTTGGTGATGGAAGGCAAGGTTCATTTCTTCACCCTGCTGTAGCTTCTCATCCAAAACATCAACGAGCTTTGCTGGAAATGCTTGCGAAACCCACTGCCAAAGGCTAGATTCTCCAACGAACATAGCGTTTGTGAGCCTCTTCCCTGTGAAGACTTCAAGCAACATGATCCCGAAGCTGAACATGTCAGTCTTTCGTGATGCCTTTCCCATGAATGCTAGCTCTGGTCAAGCCAAAAAAAAATCAACATAATTAATTAATCAAACCAATAAATGATGGTTATCTATTCAAATAAATTGCTTCTGTGTGATCATAACAAGTACATACCAGGGGCCATGTACCCAATTGTCCCCGGCATACTTGCTGAAACCATGGAGTTGTCATCACGTAGAAGTAACTTTGCAATGCCAAAGTCGGCAACATGCGCCGTCATGTCGTCATCGAACAACACATTGCTAGGCTTCAGGTCACAGTGCAAGACAACTTGGAAATGATGATGGTGCAGGTACTCCATTGCCTCTGGCACGCCAAGCATAATGTCCAATCTCTGGATGAATCTTAGTGGTTCCCTTATTTCATTGTGCAAGTGTGTCTCCATGATACCATTGGGCATGTACTGAAGGAGCAGTGCCTTGAAATCCAGGCTGGAACACGCATTTAATATTTGTATTAAGTTGCGATGCCGAGCCATGCGCAACACTTGACATTCAGCATCAAAACTCCTCACAGCCTGCTCGACTTGCATATTGAGCACTTTTATTGCAACCACCAAACCATCATCTAGTTGGCCTTTGAAAACTTTGCCAAAACTACCGGTACCAAGTAGGTTGTCCTCATTGAAATTTTCAGTGGCACGAGCAATCTCATGGTAGGATACTAACCTATGGCTGATCAGATCAGTCATGCTAGTAGAAGCCGTACCATAAGATTGTTTCTTATTTTTCTTTCTGACCATTAGGTACATGGTGGTTGCAAATGCACCAACTCAATGATGACAACCGGGAGTATAAATTTGAGGATGTGTCGACTATAAGTCAAGTGAGACTTGTGCGGACACGGTGACAGTCCTAGACGAGGAGCACCACATAGCCCAACATTCCCCATCAAAGATTGCAAGGTGATGTTTGAGAAAACACCTCCATTTGGTATTTGCCCTTCTAACCTATTGAAGGAGAGGTTCAGAGAAGAAAGGTAGGTGAAGTTAACGAGGTATTCTGGTATTGTACCTGAAAGATTGTTTGACGATAGGTCCAATGTTTCTAAGTTGGTTAAGCGGCCGAAAGAGTTTGGGACTAAACCCTTAAATGAGCTGTGTGAAAGATTTAGGTAGGTTAATAACATGGCAACCTGTCCGAATGAACTTGGAAGGCTACCACCCAAGAGGTTACTAGAAAGATCCATCACGTCCATACTTTGCATATGGCTAAGTTCAGAAGGTAATGTACCGGTTAGGGAATTATGTGACAGATCTAGTTGGATAAGGTTACTGTGATAAAAGAAGCTTGATGGTATTGTCGAAGATAGATGGTTATAAGATAATGAAACGTGCTCTAACATGGTGAGGTTGTCCATGGCATATGGTATGGAGCCAGATAACATATTGTCCGAGAGTTGTAACTCTACAATATTTCTCAGCATACCAATTTGTACAGGGATTTGGCCAACCATTCTATTTCCAGCGAGATCAAGTGCCTGGAGATTCTCCAACTTAGAGATGGATTCTGGTATTTCTTTGGTAAGATGGTTGTTGGAAAAGCTTATCAGACGAAGACCACTAAGATTTGATAGTGTTTCTGGAATCCCACCAACCAAATGGTTATTCTTTGCTTCAACTACTACCAGGTTAGTCGAGAGGTTACCGAAATAGCTGGGGATACTCCCAGAGAAAGGATTATTTGATATGGCAAGGGTTTGAAGTTGCCGACAATCGCAAAGGCTGGCCAAGAAACCAAGATCCCCTTGGAGATGATTCTCTCGAATATCAAGATACACTAGAGGCCTGTTATTTCCAAGTGTTGACGGTACTGGTCCAGTCAGCCGATTCCATCCCAAACTTAAGACAGACATTTTTGAATAATTTCCTAGAAATTCTGGTAAGGGACCTGTTAGTTGATTGTCCGAAAGGTGCAACCAAGTCAGTTGTCTCAGTTCTCCCAATTCCACAGGAATATCTCCGCTTATGTTGGAGTACGAGATGTCAAGGAAGTTGAGCATGGTGAGATTTCCAAGCACAGGCGGGATCGGGCCAACTAGGGCATTGTCACCCATAGAAATCAGCGTAAGTTGTGGTAGCTTAGCCAGCCATACCGGCACCACATCCACAAATAGATTTGCAGCAACGGAAAGTAGCTGAAGATGCTGGGACGATGCAAGGCCCAATGGAATTTGA
Source organism: Triticum dicoccoides (assembly GCF_002162155.2). Classification (NCBI taxonomy): domain Eukaryota; kingdom Viridiplantae; phylum Streptophyta; class Magnoliopsida; order Poales; family Poaceae; genus Triticum; species Triticum dicoccoides. The sequence continues at coordinate 535,382,106 of NC_041390.1, read as the reverse complement.
CCCTCGAATTTGTTCTGATAGAGATCAAATTGTTGCAACATGGGGAGGCTAAAGCTTCTATTTTCTGGTATATGACCTGTTAGATTGTTGTTCCCCAGACGCATGTCAACAATCCTCGACATGTTGAAGATGGTGGAGGTACTGGACCAGTGAGCTGGTTCCACTTCAAGTAAAGAAACTTGAGCATGAGCAAGGAGCCAATACCAGATGGTATTGGGCCAGACAGACTGTTGTTCATCATAATTATGTAGCTCAGTGAAGGTGTGTTGTCAATGAAAAATTCGGCATGAGGCCCGTAATGGAATTTGTTACGAGAGAGAAGTACCTAAGGCTACGCATGTTTCGCACCTCACCGGGGATCTGCCCCGAGAGCTGGTTGAAATTTAGGACAAGAAATTGGAGCTTCGTGAGGTTTCCTACACTAGACGGGATTGTATCCGACAGGCTATTGTAGCCAAGATCAAGATACCTAAGACGAGCTAATCTTCCAAGCTCAGCTGGGATAGAACCAGTGAGGTTTGTGTTGGTTAGGTTGATGGTGTGGAGGAAAGAGAGGTTACCGAGGTGAGGGCTGAGCTCTCCATGAAGCGGAATGTCCGGCAGCTCCAAAGCAGTGACACGCTGGTGGTGACGGCGGCTGCACGACACACCGGTCCAGCTGCAGAAGGACGCATAAGTTGTCCAGTTATTGGCAATGGTAGCCGAAGGGTCGGAGAGCTGGGATTTGAAAGCCAGCAGCGGCGCAAGGTCGGTGCTGTTGCTCGGAGCAGGAGATGAAGCAGCCATGAGTAGCAAGCTGGTGGCCATCAGCATGGCCGGAATGTATGAAAGGCGCATCTCGTCGCGCATCTGCGTAAGTTTTTTTGGTTTGGGACGAGTAGGCAATGTTAATCTTCAGTCACGTATATAAAGATACTCACCAAAGATAGACTCGAGAGTGTTTGGCCTGGATTCCAGAACTTGGCATTGTCATGCTTTGTCTGAAGTGAGTTGCCCCCGGTGACCCGTTTAACCTGTACTACAACACTTCATTCCATTCTACTCCCTCCGTTCCTAAATGCAAGTCTTTTTAGAGATTCCAATATGGACTACTCCTACATATACGAAGCAAAAAGACTTCTATTTAGGAACGAAGGAAGTATTAGCTAGACCAATCGGCGCGTGAGCTAAAGTTCTACGTATCATATTTTCATCATCTGAGCGTTTTACTTGCAGGCTTACGGTTGCTCGCTGTAGTAGCCTCTTATGCGGCCTGGGATTTTATCATTAGACGGAAGACCTTGACTAGCCTGGTGAGCTTGCGGCCACAAGCATGGAGCAGTCGGCAGTCCATCATAGCCTCTTATGTTACCCTTCATCCACGGGCAAAGAATTTTCTGCGGCGATAATGACCCAAAAGCAGCAGGGGAGTAGTGCTCTTTTAAAATAAAAAAGGAGTGCCAAATAAAATTAAAAAACAGAAAATAAAATAGAGAATCAATACAGCAAAAAGGAGAAAAGAAAGTTGCTCTGTACGTAACTTGCTTTCTAGCCAACTTGATAGAGGTTCAGGTAGACGCCTTTGCTTCGAGGATCACCATGCCAACGTCTGCCTCGAGCAAGGGCTCTTCCATTCTCAAAAACATGGACAAAAATTTACAGCGTCCTGGGCAAGGAGGGGGCGATTTGCAGTCATCGCAATGATGCCGTAGTCTGATTTTGCAGTTTGTTTACGAAACCGTGTTCAATGGGGTTGATAGGAAGCACAAGGGATGCCCGGCGTGTTTGCAAGGAGGGAGGCGACACATGATAAAGGTTCCATAACAAACACGCCGACCATATAAAGCATCTTCTTGCGGTGGCGGCAGTCTAGTGAAGTGTTACGATCTGGGCGTGGAGTGGTTAATATGCAGATTAACTCAGTGTGGGTGAGCAGTAAGGCAGATCGTTCTTTCCACCTTCAGGTGCTACTTGATCAACAGGTCTAGGCTGACTGGAAGGGTAGAGTACATAGTAGATCCAAGATTGCTTGCTGGTTTATGAAGCAACACCGAAATATATAGCAGAAATAAAAGCACACAGCGTTTGGCATCCTGATACTAGTCTTTTACTAGACTAGGAACAAACATAGGGGCATTACATAATACGGTCCATTCTGAATGAAGCATAGCACAGACAGTTCAACACTTCCACGTGTACTCGTGCTCTAGTTGAAGTCTTCATGTTCTTTGTCAAGAACAGACATAGTCTTGCCTACAAATTAAACAGTGACATTGCATATGTAGAACAGCAAATGATTCCCCCAGAAAACGCTTTGGTTCACGCAAATGTATAGCCAGCCACAAACTCACCAATGGAAAGGGTCGTCGACGGTAAGATCAGATGCTTTCTGGATGCTCCAGTCATTCTGAAATTTAGGGCCTAGCACCATCATCTTACAATCACAGCTCCATGGTACACCCGGGAGAGCCACCAGTTTGCTTGTCATCTTATCCGCCTTGGCCACCGAAGTAAGACTCTCTCTGTTCAGCAGAACATACAAAGCTTGGAGCTCTTGCGCGCTCGTGGAGATGAACTTAAGGAATTCAAGTTCAGCTTTGTTCCCTCTGTATTCATGGATAACCATCTTCTTGACGTGGGACTTGATGCATTCAATAGTAGAGAGCTCGTGCCAGAACTTGGCATGGTTCCTTCCAGTGGGTTCAGTTAAAGACTGGAACATCATATCAGTAAATGGTTAATTAGAGATGGATAATGCAAGAAGCAACAATTTCCATTGCTTGGTATGAGTGCCAGATAACCACTTCAGTGGGTTGAGTTGACTGGAATATCATACTATCAGTAAATGGTTAATTAGAGATGGATAATGCAAGAAGCAATAATTTCATTGCTAATAAATAGTGGTATCTGGTATGAGTGCCAATTAACCACTTCCAGTGGGTTCAGTTAAAGACTGGAACATCATATCAGGAAATGGTTAATTAGAGATGGATAATGCAAGAAGCAATAATTTCCAGTGCTAATAAATAGTGGTATGAGTGCCAAATAACTACTTCCAGTGGGTTCAGTCAAAGACTGGAATGTCATATCAGTAAATGGTTCGTTAGTGATGGATAATGCAAGAAGCAATAATTTCCATTGCTAATAAATAGTGGTATGAGTGCCAAATAACCACTTCCAGTGGGTTCAGTTATAAAGAATGGAACATCATATCAGTAAATGGTTAATTAGAGATAGATAATGCAAGAAGCAATAATTTCCATTGCTAATAAATAGTAGTATGAGTGCCAATGCATGAAAGACTTTAGGTGCTAAACCGACTGAATAATTGCATGGGATGCTAGGATCTCACCTCGATGTGCAGCGTCTCAATGTTGGGAAAGCATCTGAGGTAGGCCACCAGCATCTTGACATGCTCTATGACACCAAAATTAACTTTAAATGCCAATATCTTGATGCTTGGAAGCACTGTGCTTGGGCTCCGCTTTGTGCCAGGCTGCAATGGTGGAACAATGCACCAAAAGCAGATATATATGTCATGCATCTCTATTCTCTATACACATTATTAGCAATCCATGGAATCTTGGGAAGTTTATACCTCAATGACATTGTCGCCGATCTGCAGCCGGTGAAATCCTGGCTCCAAGAAGCCGAGCACCTGCAGGTTGGGCGCATGAGCAATCTTGATCATCATAGTACTCTCAGCATGTCCTCCACGGGGCGCTTCCAGCAAGAAGAGCCGCTCCAGGAGCGGGGCATCCACCACGGCAACCTCGTCTGCCATGAAGATCCAGAGGAGCACGCACCGGAGGCTTCTGCTCCGTAGATGGATGAAATCGGGTGTATAGCTGAGCACGAACGCGAGCTTCTCCAGAACCGGGCTGCAAGCGAGCATGTAGTCGAGGTCCTCGTCGCTGATGCTGGTCGTGAACATGCTGAGTTCCTGGAGGCGGGGCAGGACATCGGCTCGGCGGGAGAGACCAGCGGTGTCCGGGAACGTGAAGAAACCCAGGAAGAGGCGCTGGAGTGAGGCGCAGCGGAGGATGTCCGCGGGGAGGCGCACGGCGTCGGGGGGAACCTGGCGAGGTCGGCGTCGTTGACGAGGACGAGGTGCTGGATGCCATTGGCAGCGAAGAGGCGCGGCCACTCTGCGATCTCGCGCTCGTGGGACGCGAACCGGCAGCGGGTGATGTGGATGGCGCGGAAGGGGCCCGGGTGGTCGGCAAGGGCGCGGGCGACGACGGATCGGGGCAGGTCGGCGTCGTTGAGGGAGAGCGGGGTGGAGCGCCAGAGGTGGCGCCAGCGGGAGGCGAGGGAGGCGGTGCGGGCTGCGTCCTTGACGGGGAGGCGTGAGACGATGCCGCGGAGGAGGTCGTCGGGGAGGGCGCTGATGCGGTCCTCGCCGTCGTAGTCGACGGCGGGGGAGAGGGAGGCGGCACTTGCCACGGTATTTACACCGCCGGGGCGCCAGCCCATGACGTTCTCGACGATGGCGGCCATGGCCGGAATGGAGTGGGGTTGAGACGCGGCGACGCGCGGACTGAAGGGGAGAAGCTAATAAATGGAGCGGAGTGGAGGCGCGGCGGCGACTGGAGTGGAAGTTTTTTTTTAGGGGAAAAAGCCAATTTATTCATCAAATTCCACAGAGTGTGGGATACAAGTCGGAGCCTGGGGTTGGCCTAACCAGATGTGGCGCCCCGCCCTAGTGAGAGTGAATATTTGGCAAGTTTATGTGCATCTCTATTAGCCGCACGACCTTCGAACACAAAATTACAGGAAAAATAAGAAGCTCTACTTTTAATCTCTTGAACAATTGCAGCGTTCCTGCCCCTATGTGCTTTTGAAATATCATTGACTACTTGCTTAGCATCGGAAGCGATGATCAGATTGTTAAGGTTGAGATCTTCCGCCAGCGCAAGTGCTTCTCGACATGCAATTGCCTCCAGAATAGCCGGGTCGTCCACTCCCGCAATGACCAATGCCGAACTCTCCATGTAGTTGCCTTGATGATCTCTGCAAACCGCAGCTGCTGAACCACCCCTCCCAGTTCTGACGCCGGCATCGACATGGATTTTAAACCAGCCCACCGGTGGTGCTCGTGGCCTAGTCTGGCCAAGAAGGCCGCCTCGCACTGCTTTTACCGTCTTATTCTCAAGCACCTCCAACTCCGTTATGAATCTTTTTACAAATTCTGTAGTGGCCTGTGGAGTTTGAAATATACCTTCATGGATTGCCCGCCGCCGTGCTGTCCATATAGCCCACAGCGTGACTGCTAGCAATACAAATTTCTCGTGTGACAGGGAATCCATCAGCGTGAACAGCCACAGCTTGGCTTTTGGTTCGGTAGTGGCTACCAGCATTTGGGCTAGGTCATCATCAACTAGCGCCCACACACACCGCGACGATGTGCAGTTTAGCAAGGAGTGACGCCATGAATCTAGCGAGCCACACATCCCGCATGCAGAGCTGTCTGTCATGTGTCTATGGGCCCGAACATCTTCCGTCGGGAGGGACTGGCGTGATAATCGCCACAAGAACATCTTAACTTTCCCTGGGACCTTGGTGTTCCATAATGTTTTCCACGATCCTTCTTCAACTGATGTCGTTGAAGAGCCTGCTGTACCTTCGACCCATGCCTCCCGACGCCGTCTCGTTTCCACTAGCATGCGATATGCTGACTTGACCGAGAAAACACCATTCCTTTCATAGTTCCAGCTCCAAAAATCATCCGTGCTATGCGTGCATAAAGGTATACTTAAGATTACCTTAGCATCCATCGCCATGAAAACTTGATTAACAAGTTGTACATTCCATGTAGCACTTGTGTTATCTATCAGTTCGGCAACCCGGTTTGGTGGATCGGCCACCCGGCACCCGTAAGGCCGCATCATCTCATCCCTTGGCAGCCAGGTATCAACCCATATATCCGTAGTTTCACCATTGCCTATGCGTCGGATAATGCCTTGCTTTAGGGTGTCCCGGCCTTCCACAATCGCACGCCATATCTGACTTGGATGACTGCCAAGATTTGCATGCAAAATATCTGTATCAAGGAAGTATACGCTCTTTAAGACGCGTGCGCTGAGAGTGTCGGGATTCTGAAGGAGTCTCCATGCTTGACGCGCTAACATAGATAGGTTAAAGAGCTCGAAGTCCTTGAACCCAAGCCCCCATGCCTTTTGGCTCTGTCATCGACTTCCAAGAGACCCAATGAGGTTTCCTCTTGCCATCCTTCGATCCCCACCAGAATTTTCTTATAAGCATATTAAGATGTTCACAGAGTCCCCTTGGTAACTTGAAACAGGACATGGAAAAAACCGGTACAGCTTGTGCCACCGCTTTTACCAATACCTCTTTTCCCGTTGTAGACATAGTATTCTCAAGCCAACCCTGCACTTTGCTCCATAGCCGATCTTTCAGGTATTTGAAGGCCCCATTTTTTGAAGTACCTATGTTAGACGGCATACCCAGGTACTTCTCATTGAGTGTTTCATTAGGGACATTGAGAGACTCTTTGATGACATCCCGAGTGCTATCAAGAACACCCTTACTAAAGTAAATAGATGATTTAGCAAAGTTAATCCGTTGGCCCGAAGCTTCACAGTAACTGTTCAGTACTAGGTTCACCTCTTCAGCACCCGCAATACTTGCCTTACACAGCAGGTTGTCATCAGCAAATAATAAGTGACTTACTTGGGGCGCCGACGGTGCCACTTGTAAACCACTCAGATGGAATGACTCACTCTTGGATTTTAAAAGGCACGACAGGCCCTCTGCTGCTAGCAAGAACAAATATGGACTGATTGGGTCCCCTTGTCTGATTCCTCTGGATGGCTCAAACTCTTCCAACTTGTTCCCATTGAATAACACTGAGAACTTGACAGACGTTACTAGGCTCATGACTATATTTACCCATCTTTCTGTGAAGCCCAATTTCATCATCACCGCCCTCAGGTAGGGCCACTCGACCCTGTCATATGCCTTCATCATGTCGAGCTTGAATGCAAAGGATTGGTGCTTTTTTGCTTTGTTCCTCTTCATGAAGTGGAGGCATTCATAAGATGTGATAATGTTATCGGTTATCAACCTTCTAGGAACAAACGCTGATTGCTCTTCAGAAATTATCTCAGGTAAAATCACTTTCAGACGATTAGCGATCACTTTTGAGGCAATCTTATATAGTACGTTGCAAAGGCTAATCGGTCTGAATTGAGTTAACAAAGTAGGGTTTTTTACCTTTGGTATTAGCACCAGGACTGTTTCATTAATGCACGATGTTGATTCTGTGCCCTCTACTATTCTTAACACTGCCTTTGTCACATCATCTCCACAAACCTCCCAGTGACGCTGGAAGAAATGAGCTGGATATCCGTCCGGGCCCGAAGCTTTAGTCGGGAGCATATGAAAAAGAGCTGCTTTAACTTCCTCTTCTTTGTATGGAGCATTCAAAGCATCATTCATCATATTAGTGACTTTGCGCGGAATAGTGTCCAACACGGGCACCATATTTGCTACACCTTCAGACGTGTACATGGTTTTGTAAAAGGACGTCGCCATTTGCTCCATCTCCATAGCATTATCTGTCATCGAACCATCCGGGCGAACTAGTTCTTTTATTTGGTTTTTCCTTCTTCGCCTGCTCGCACGCAAATGGAAAAAATATGTGTTCTTATCACCGTGGATCAACCAGTCAATACGAGCACGCTGCCGCCATAGTATCTCCTCTCGGTGAAACAGTTCAACAAGCCGATCTGTGATTTTTATCTCCTCCCTAGTCGGCCCTGATCTCCCTGGTGTTGCACGGCAAATATGTAGTTTTGTTTTTAATTCACTGATTTCCTTTCGCACATTTCCAAAGTGCACGCAATCCCAGGTAGATAGTTCTCCCGACAGCCCCTGTAGCTTTGTCTTGACCTGCTCCACTGACTCGCCTGGCGCCGCTGTCCACTGGCTGGCCACTACCGGACCAAGCGACTCGTCCCACTCCCAGCATACTTCATATTTAAAAGGTTTTGGGCCCCGCCTGCATGCATGCAATTCTTGCAGCGTAAGAAACAAGGGTACGTGATCTGAGCTAGCTGCCGCCAGGTGTTTAACCTCTGCTGTCGGGAACGCCATTAACCAGTCCGGCGTAGCCATTGCTCTGTCCAACCTCACCCTTGTAAATGTTCCTCCAGCTACTTTTTTCTCAAACGTCCAGCTCTGCCCTTTGTAACCAATATCAGTAAGGCTGCAAGTATCCAGAGCGTCGCGGAATAGATCCATCTGTGCTTGGCTTCTCGCGCATACTCCATCATGCTCGTGGCCATGTAGCACTTCATTGAAGTCATCGATCGCAACCCATGGATGACTGCTGGTGTTTGCAATACCACACAACATATCCCATGTTTTATATCATTCTTGCGTTTGTGCTTCTCCATAGACAAAAGTAATCCTAGTTTGCACCGGGAATAACTCTTTCACAAGTACATCTATATGATACTCTGAGTAGCCAAGAATTTCCAACTTTATTGCTTCGTTCCAAAAAATACCAAGACCACCACTTCTACCTCTACTGCTTACAGCAAAACTCTTATCAAAACCTAATGATCCTACCATATTCTCAACACGTGAGCCCTCTATTTGGGTTTCTAAGATGCATACAATAGAGGGGGCATGTTGCCTCGAGAGATCTCGAAGCTCTCGAACTGTCGCCAGTTTGCCAGCCCCACGATAGTTCCACACCAGGCAACTCATTGCGCTAGGCGCGACCCCACCGGGAGGCCCGCCAAACGCGCATCAGAAGTTTTGGTTTGAGCTGTGCTCTTTGTGTTGGTAGAATCACTTGAACTTGACTTGTTTCTCTTCGGCTCTTGCTTGGACGAGGGGCTCTCTGGAGCTTTTGCTTGCTGCACCATAGGAGTTTTGCCTCCCTGGATTGAAGGTTGGGGCCGTTTGCTTTGTTACCCAGCGAAGCAACTATCATCCCCCTCTTCCTGTTCAGATCAGCATCATCCATTGTGATGTCATCTTGGCGTTCATCTGAGTCCATAAAATCCTCAGAATGGTTATCATATGCTGCACCGCGACTCCGGCCACCGCCTGATCGGCCTCGACCTCTTCCCCCTCTGTTACTGTTGCCTCTTCCTTAACCAGGACCACTGCCCGGGCCTCTAAACCAGCTAGCTTTCAGATCCTTAAAAACTAGTGCTTTTGGTGCCCAAACACCGTCACCACATTCCTTAAACAGATGCCCCAGATAACCACATACCGCACACCAATCCGGGAGCCTCTCGAATTTCACCCGGAAGATCACTCGCTGCATCACATCCTTCTTCTTGATAACCAGAGAAACTGCATTCTATAGTGGCTTTGTTACATCAATCTTCACCCTCACCCGTGCAAAGTCCCCCTCAAAATCTTGGGACTTCGGCTCAGCATAAATGAACTCTCCAACCGTCGCCGAGAGCGCTTTGATCTTAGGGAAGAAACCATCCGGAAGGTCGTGGATCTGCATCCATATGTCCAGTTTGGTGAGATCGATCAAGGAGGGTTTAGTGAAACCATCATAGGGTGCCAAGATCACCGCTTTGCCCTTGAAAGTCCACGGACCCTCCTCCATTACACGCTCCCAATCGCCAAGGCACGCGAACTGTAACGTATACAAGTTATCCTCCAGAGGTCTGATTTTAACTTCCTTCGCCAGATCCCATGCGACCCGCATGTTCCTGTAGAACCAATACTGGCTGTAAGATTTCTCCGTATGAACCCTAGCCAGAGCCATCCAGCGGGTTGCTTCAGCCGGAAGTTCATCCTCCTCCACCACTACGTCCTGCAGATCGTCTTCCTTCAGACCCAATTCTTCCATCATTGCCGCTAGATCCGTTTCCGCCGCACCCGAGGATGCACCATCTTCCTTAGTTCTCTTGCTCGAAGAAACCATGTCCACGAGCTGTAGGGTCCCCATCGCTTCGTCCGCTGCTGCCATGGTCAGGGTCAAGGGACCCCGACCGCCGGCGGAGGGAAGGAGGCGGGGTAGATCAAGATCTCTGCGGTGAGGAGACAAGTCGCCGCCGCCCAACGGAAGAAAACCCTAACAAAAGGGGAAGAAACAATTATCGAGTGAGCGAGGCAAGCACTGGAGTGGAAGTAGAAAGGGGAAAGTAGGATAGGGTTTTCACTGGGCCAGCTAAACGTTGGAAGCGGCGTCCTATGGGCCCAATCGGCAGTAGGAATGGATGTTCTTTCACTTATTTGATCAAGAGCCTCGTGGACAGACCATTATTATATCTAAAGTTGCTGACTTTATTATTGATCAAAAAATGTTACTCCGTCCGTGGAAGTTCCACAATGTAGCGCATATAGATTTTTCTAAAAGTCAAACTTTATAAACTTTGATCAAGTTTGTAGAGAAAATCATATACATCTAGAATATCAAATACATGTGCTTAGATACATCACAAGATATACTTTCATATTATATACATTTGGTATTGTAGATATAAATAGTTTTCTCTATAAATTTGGTCAACATTTATAAAGTTTGACTTTGTAGAAAATCTATATGCGCTACATTACAGAACGGAGGGAGTACGTTGCAGTGTTGCACGAGCAACTAATACTACCCGCATCCTGATTTATTGGCACCCTCGTATTTAGGGTCATCATAATTTTAACTAATAAATTATAAATTATATGTAGAAAAAATACCTAAAATTAAGTTAATTATGAATCCAACAGTATATTTTTTTTTGTGACATACATTAATATTTTTTAGTTAAATATTTTGTTAAAATTTGACATGGAAAAGGAAGGGGGCAAATAAACCTGGACAAATGTAGTAAATGATACTACTATCTTTAACATGACGTCAGAGAATTTTACAAATCCCTCTAAAGTACCTAGCCTTTTATGATTTCTTTGCTTGGTATCTAAATAGGAACATTATCTCAAAAAAAATTCTAAACAGGAATAAAACTTTCTCTGTGAGTGGATACATAAGTTTGGGGGTCATGCAAATTCTAAAACAAGGTCCGGAGGTTCTAACATACCGGCTATATGGCTTTGGAAACTACTCCCTCTGTTTCAAAATAGATGACACAACTTTGTACTAACTTAATACTAAAGTTACTATAAAGTTGGGTCATCTATTTTGGAACGGAGGGAGTACAAGTTTCACATAAAGTTAGATATGTTGTTGGAGAATTCTTCATGGAATTGTCCCTTTGAAAACCATACTTGTTTTTTGAAACTGCATATTTGGGTTGACGAGGCCCGGACTGCATTGTCGACAAACTTGTGAACGATGTAAATGTTCTCTGAGTTAATAAAGCAACTATGATAGTCTTCTCTAATAAAAGATCAACTCCAATGCGGACCACAAAAATGGACACAACAAATGTCTGTGGACACATCCTGTTCGTGGATAGGGATAGTTGCGGACACCACCCAACAAGAGTCACCAAATGTCCGCTCACGAATTTTTGTCTCGATTACTGTTGGTGGCCTTGTATAGATGCAAAATGCACTTTTCATAGTGGCCTTGTATAAGTAAATGGAGGGAGTATCTGTATTCTAGATAGGGCAGGACCAAGTTGTATCTTGTCCAATACAATTTCTAGGAAAGGAAATACATATTCATGCTTTTTTATATATATTTAAATGACATGCAAAGCACGTACTCCCTCTGTTCCCAAATATAAGACCTTTTAGAGATTCCATCATGAACTACATACGGATGTATATAGACATATTTTAGAGTGTAGATTCATCCATTTTGCTCCGTATGTAGTCCATAGTGAAATCTCTAAAAGGTCTTATAGTTAGGAACAGAGGGAGTATAATTTACTAGTAATGTCAGGTTATCAACAATAACAGCAG